>NW_028301715.1:24036250-24346730 GCF_037042655.1 Diuraphis noxia | reverse complement strand
TGATATACTGACGGTACTCTAACGCTATTCAAATTTAATTTAATTTGCAAATAGAAAAATAACATAATTCGCATTGCTCCATCTGTATAATAATAACAATATAGGTAATTAAATAAGCATGAAAATAATAATAATATAAAGTGCTGTGCAGTGCGATAAAATTCAAGCAAAACGAGTTTTGCATGTGTTTGAGAACTTTATTATTACAGTTCAGACGACCATAGTCCAAAGACATATTATATGATATAAAAATATTAAAAATATCTATAAATGTCCATGGCCATAGCCAGAATAGCCAGAAAAATATCTGTAGGGGTGGACGAGAGTATAAATATGTTTTTTGACTACCACATTAGAAAATGTTCAAATGTGGTTGTTAATATTTCGAAGGGAGGTATCAGTTATAAGCACTATAAACCTTAACCCCCTGCAGGCTACACGCAGCTTTGGATGTGTCCATAAGTGCGACTCATCGCGTTTCTCATATCCGAAAGATTACTATAGCAAAGGATGGCAAAGTGTGAGACGCATTTCACTCCCACAGTCACACTTACACGGTTATACCAGTTCAAGGGCTGAAAACAGTGAAAACATGAATTCACCCAAAATATTTCGAATTCCTTTAAATATATGTTTAATGGCTGTAAACTCCGCTAAAAGGTAATACTTTTTTTGTAAGGAGAACCCACGGCAACATAGGCCATTGGGTGTGGGGTGGTACGGTAGGGGTTATTTTTGTATGTTTGTTTGTAGGTTTTTAAGTGGGTAGGGTTGTAACACGTGTTTGTGTATGTGTGGCAAGGATATGTTGCTAAAAATCCCGGGTGTTCACCCATCCGGGAGTTAGCAACTGCGGCCGGTACGTACGCTCAGTGCATTTCCGTAGATTGAGCGTACAACCGCGCTTCACCAAGCCACAAAAGGTAATATTATCAAGATTATAATATGCTATAGTATTGATTTTGTAAGCTATAACAACAGCGACCATAATAAATCAACGCCATTGGTCATTACTCATTATAGTTATCTCTATGACATAGTTCGTGTCACGATTTATAACTTCAGGCTATAATTTAAATTTAATTACATGTGGTTTTTTTTTTTTACCCATTGGTAGGCATATCAAAAATGCAGTACTAGTGAACGCGGCATTATTAGTATTCGTCCATTATAGTCTTGTTATATTTTATACGATTGATTAAAATAGTATGTAGTTACAGGGTATGTTTTATTTTGATGGAAAACAAACGAACTAAACGGTTTAAGACAAACAGATGAAAGCAAACAATGAAAATCATAACCAAGAACTTCACAGTGGACCAAGTACAAACAATTTTTAAAATTTTTAAAATCAAAACAATTTCGAGAAAAGCAACTGAAAATCCGCACGATATTCGAAACACCAAATAATGGTAAACAGTTTAGAAGGTCAGTCTACTAAATCACTGATTTGAATCATGCTATAATAAATGTTTATAATGTCACAGTATTTAAAACCCTTAACTAACAAGTATAAACTGCAGTTCACATCACAAAGCTATAAAATAGCATTATATAGAAAATAACAATAACCATAAATAGTTTCTAAAATAATAAAGTAAAATGACAACAGTTAACTTATAGAAAATTATGCAATTATTGTGACGGTTTACGAAATTATTTATATGATTTTGAAAATTAACAAAAATAATATTTTAACTATCTAATAATGTACAGTAGTATTAATTAATGTAAGTTATGTCATTCCACTGGCCATAGCTGCCGCAGACTTTGTTTAGTAAAAAAAATAATGATATGATGAAAAATAAAATCAACTTGATTTTTATGTTATGAAAAATAAAAAATACAAATTTAAATAGAAAAATAAATTAAATAGGGAACAAAAGGACGGTCTCCTAGAGGTGTCCTCTGAAAGGTAACACAAAATGGTTTTATAATATATTATTATAAGTACCTATACCTATGCATATGAATGTTTTTTATGTAAAATGCATTATAGAAAAATTCACTATTTTAGATTCTTAGGGTGGTTTTCTGCAATTTTAGGCAGCTGTTGCCTGTTGTATTAATAGTTATTCATGCCATGTTTATATATCATACGCTTATATGGCCGATATTAATGATGAGAATTATAATGTAAGCTAGGATCATAATAAGGGTTATAAATTACAATATAATATCTTCCTAAATATATGTACCAAATAGATATTGTATATAATTTATTTTAGTAATTATATGAACGCAAGTATATGATGTACATCTGAAGCGAATGACTCCCCTAACCCGCAAAATAAAAACAAATCCTCTCTAAATATGTCTCTGGAATCATACCTTAAGTTAGTTAAAAAAACGTGTTCCATAATAATTGTATCTAATAACGGCATCATAGTAAGACTTTACATATTAAATTTACTGTTTAATTACTTTGGAAAACTTTACGGTAGTGGACGACGCACGTCGGAAGTGTTTAATTAATTCACGAAGTAAGAAAGAGAATCCCCAACCAAACCACTAACAATTAGTTAAGTTGGTAAATGTTGGCTCACAAAACATAGTTTGGAGAGTTGAAGTAAATACTATAAAGGATAATAATGGAATAATAATTAGAACCACGCTGTAAGAGAAAATCAGTTCGGACGCGAATAATAATAGACTTCCGTCAATACATATATAATATTGTAAATCGTAAATTTATAATATACAGCAACTATTTAAAGATTTCAAAGCTCAGGCAAAAGTGTAAAACTTACGATAAGTTAACCAAAACAGTTCGGCCGGGTACAGCCCTCGTATAACAATATTTTAACGAACAACGAAACGTCTACACAATTATTGTGATTCGAGTTGCACTTTTATTTTAAGTCGTTTCGGCACGTATACCGTTCACCGGACGGAAATGTAGTAGTTGTTCTGCGAAAGCGTCGGTGTTTTGCACGTCGGATTGTCTTAGTCTCTTAGATGATGGATAAATAATTTGTATAATGTTTATTATTATTTAATAGTTATTTGAAAAAAACTGCTTTTTATTCACATTTATTTCTTTTAAACTAATAATAACCAACAATTTTATATGTCAACGAATAGCTCTCGAAAAAATTCAAAATATTTTGAAAATATTACGATGTATAGAAAATGCTATTATATAAACATCGAATATTTTCAAATGAGATAATATTATTATGATTGTAATTTATTGCGTCATCGTCGTCTACAATAGGTACACCCACAATTAGTGTGTGCGCGTATATATTGCGAATAATTTTATTTAGTACCTAAATGGCTAAATATAACTTTTGATGAAGTTGCAATTAGTATTTTTTTATTATTATTTTTAGTTTAAGACCCTCAGCAACATAGGCCATTGGGTTTCTCAGAAAATTAAACTATTGTAGAATATAACGTGAACTTATTTCTAAATTTTTTGGCTAGTTAGTCTTCTGATGAGGGCATGCTTTGAAAAATTAGGTTAACTTATTTGGTGTAATTTAGCTTTTATGTTGCGATCAAAAATTGGTAATATTACCTATATGGCTATATTGAATTGTTCTGGACGCATAAATAGTAAAATATAAATACTCAAAACACGAATGTTCGTACATGTTATATGTTATAATAAGCTAAATAGAACTTTAACTTGACTTTCATACTTTTAACTTTAATCAACAATTATCCTTTATGATTGTATAATAAAGTAAGTTGAAGCTCCCTTCACTAATTAATACATTGATGATGATATACTTAGGTCTATTAGGTTTACAGGTACCTAAAAGACTGATCATTTCAAAATTGAATTTGGTTGGAGTTATTTTCAAAACTTTCAACTTTTAAGGTAGGTATATAGTTGTTGTAGTTACTTTATTCAAAAATCCGAACCAATTAGCTTAAACCTAGTGGCTTTTCACAAAAATGTATAACAGTAGATGTACTTACGAATTATTTTTCAACATAATTAAATTAATCACTAAAGTTTATACTGTATTATGGTTTGTTTTTTTTCGGTAGGTAGGATAACATTTTATTTTGAAATTTGAAATACGTTTCGCATGTAATTTTACTGTTATTCTTAACATAAATATAAAATATTTGGCTGGTTGGCTTTATGCCAATTGTCCATTGGCAATGATATTATAGATAAACTTTAGATAATAATAATATATACATATCTAAATAATATTTTTATAATATATATATAACTTAAATACATGTTTCCAATAATAATACACATTTGTAATTCTTATGCGGTAATAAATTAAAGATTTTTTGTCTATGTTTTATAGACTTTTATTGAAAAATTTAGTTATATTGCGCAAACGCTGAACAGCTGAACATACACATTATAGCAACGATTTCAATACTATAAAAACCTAATATACATATTATGACATATCCATTTTAATTTTTTTTAATCATCTAATTAACAATTTATTTGAAAAAAAGGTTTTGTATCACTTCATGATATTCATTTTTTTTTTTTTGTTATTTATTATAATCATAAAATATTTCAGCACACATGGTGTTATTACAAGTAATTATTTTTAACAATGGATTCAATTATACTAGATACATAAATTTTTTACATTGATACAGTTGAGTAAATTATAATTATATATAGCATGATACCTATTCATTAGATTATATGAAAAATGTAAATAAATTGATAATAAATGCGGGCCTTAAGTAGGTATACTTAGAAAATCCAAAACTCAGAATTTGAATACATATAACATATTATAAAAGAAAAGCATAATTTATCGGCGCTTGTTAAGTCCACCTTGTATACAAGGTAAGTAGGTACTTATGTAAATTCAATATTGCAATAATTCCGCACACGTCTTCCGTATATACTATTATTATGTCGTAGTCGGACTACGTAAACTATAAAATAAAATATATAAACTAACACTAGAATAAGTATCTCACTTTCTCAGTCCCACCGGATATAAACCCCGCGACGGACGTTATAAGCACTTTTGCAGGTGTTGGTGCGTAAAAAATAAACCAAAATAATTTGTTCAGTGCTCATATATATTAACCAACAAATATAGGTTCCTGAGTTTTTATGTATATTATATATTAAATATTTATTAAGTGTATCAATAATATTATATTTGTTGTGTCATTATTATTTAGGATGGTTTTTTTCTATGTTTGCGAAAACATAATTGATAATATTATAATAACACTATTACAGAACGGACGAGGAATTTAAACATTTAAACATTTTTACCTGTGAGTAAATCCAGAAAAAACCAGCAGGTGAATCATTCCGTATAGATTAATAAATAATATTATATTATCATATTATACTTAACGAGCAAGATAATTGACCATACCACAGAGCATAAAATCTACAAAATAAATGTAATTTCAATTTTGAAATTAGGTAGGTATACCGCTTTTCTTGCAAATAATTTATAATGAAAATTGAAAATTATCTTACAAAAAAAAAAAAATATGCATACATACACATACAGTAGGTAGGTACATGCTCTGAGAATGAACATTTTTGGTCAGGTTTTAAATCGAATTAAATAAACAACAATATCATGAATTAAGTTTACGTTCGTTATTTTCCGACGTCCTATTATGTGAGTAGGAAAATACCAACCCATATTGATTTTATTAATTTTAAAAATCCGAAAGACGTTTTCGTGAAGCAGGTTTAATATTAAATAAGTTCTTATACCACGCTTTCCGTTATTTTATTCGATATTCGGTTTTCAGTACCTACAAGCAATTTTATTCGGAAAATGTAATACCGAAAATAATGATAAAAACGCGACCACGAGGCTATATTTTCTGATACCATAATTCTCTCCCGACCATATTTGTTATACAGTCACGTACCTACCTATAAAAAAAAAATTATTCTTTCAAAATTCCAAGAACACAGTAACGTAATAATGAAATAAATGTACATTTCATTTTTTATTTTTAAAGCGTAGAATCATACGAATAAATAAGCACAACATCCAATTAAATGTAATGTTTATTATTTAAATAAAAATATCGTTTGACAAAATTATTTTTAGAGACCCACAAATATTTATATAACCATAACAACTAT
Source organism: Diuraphis noxia (assembly GCF_037042655.1). Lineage (NCBI taxonomy): Eukaryota > Metazoa > Arthropoda > Insecta > Hemiptera > Aphididae > Diuraphis > Diuraphis noxia. The sequence goes on along the minus strand of NW_028301715.1, from coordinate 24,340,663 downwards.
TGCTATAAATTCTGAGCACATCTCGACACGCCTATTTCGTGAATACATTTTACATGTATGCTGTGGTACCTAGTACCTATACTATACCTACCAACATCTACCAGCAACTCGTAAATAACAATTACCTACGTTATTAAATAAAATATAATATTTATACAACATTTTTTATTTGCGTTAATCTTCAAAAAGAATTAAAACATTTTTTTTAGGTTTTTATATTCGTAAGGTTATAGGTTGATAGTATTTGGTAGGTAGGTACTCTACATTATAAGTAATACACGGTTTAAGAACTATCGAATATTTAAATGTGAATTTTGTAAAAAAAAAAAATATACGTTACTCAGTTGAATAATGGGCGCCTATAGGCTATAATATACCTACTACTTACATGTAGTGATTTTAGGTGCCATGTTAACAACATTTTATCATGTAAATTAAATTATTCGACATGTTACACCTATTTTAGTATAATTTCGCATGACGGTAACCTATTACCTATTTTATATAGGTGCACGATACACCTACTTCACAACTTTAATCAAACAATTAACTTTTTTTATTTTTGTCACAACTATATTAGGCACGAAGGCAACTATAGACAACCTACCTACATATTATATTATGGGTTATAGTATGTGTATAATTAAATAATAACGAATTTATGATTTATCTTAAATCCACGAAGACCAGATGTATCTAGTTTATAGGTTTATTAAATAATAGGTAATTACTTTATTTATTATCATAATTGAGTCAACTTCATAACAATTTCCATATAGCAGCTTAAATGTTTATACTGGAGGCAATTTTTCCATGGTGTATTTATGTCAGGAAATTTAGAAATGTCTGTTTATAGTGCTATAGTTCTATATAGTGCATTAGAGCTATTAAGTAGAATCCGTAAACCTCTAGCTGTTTCACATCGTACCTATATGGCAGTCATATATGTTGAACGAATTTGAAGGGGGGTGGGTCAAGTCAGAACCTCAGAACTAGGTACCCCTCGTAAAAACGAATCAGGCGCAGACTTACTTAGCATTATATTTTATATTTATACATAAATGGTTTGTATTTATATGTACTTATATGCTTTTATTTTTTCAAGAAATATACAATCTATATAATTAAGCACAATAAGTATAGGTATGTGAGATTAGGGTAACAAAACATTACGTGAATTAGAAGCCACCCATCAATAGTAGGTATTATTAGCTTGTTTATTATGTGATTCTTACAACTTATTAAGATTAAGTTAGATGATCCCTAGTCCCTACACCATTTCCTTTTCAGCCTGCGACGGGGATTTCTAGGAAGTGACAGGATATGAAAGCTTTTTATTAGAGGATTTTCATGATTTCATTTCATTTTTTTTTTTTTTTATAGTATGTAACATATTAATTTAATTTATTTTATTTGTACCACAAATATTAAATGTATAGGTATCTGCACATACATCTTTCAAATTGTGACAAAAACGATGGGTGTCGCCGTATCGGTAGTATCTAATACTAACGTATAATTCCTTCGTATTTCACAAGAAATTATACAGTTTGATTTGCCCAGTAGTCTATGCATAATTTATTCTTGAACCTCTATACCAAACACCTAGGCCGGTGTCACACTTGCGGAATATCCGCAGCGGACGTTCCGCGGCAGAATTTCCGCGGTGTATAGGCTGGTGTCACACTTGCGTTTTTTCCGTAGCGGAATTGGCGCAAAAATGTAAACTTGATACTACAGCTCAGTAGTAGCTTTAATAGTTCAGTTTGATTTCATTTGTCATACAGAATAAGCCGTTTGTCGTGTTAAAATAATATAATATGGAACTATTAGAACTTTTAGACGACGTCGAGTTGGTATGTGTTGCGCTTGCTGCTGACACAGTTGAGCGACAACGTCTTCATTGGGTCCACCCACTCAATGCTCAGAGAATAACTTTGGGTGAGTTCCACTGCTTATACTCTGACTTGAGGAAATATCCGGATCGTTTTTTTAATTACTATCGTATGTCGATTAAATCATTTGACGAGTTGGTGATTTTATTGAGAGCACATATATCTGAAACGAGCTCCACCTTCAGAGAAACTATTGGCATTGAAGAACGGCTGACAGTTACATTAAGGTAATATAATGATTTTTATTTAAAAAAGTTTGCAAGTAATTTTATTTCTATTTATAGACAAAAAAATTAATTAATTAATTAAAAATTAAGAATGTCCGTATAAAGTTCAAAACGAGTCAAAATATTTAAACATTTTATCAAGTACAGGAATTGATAAAATAAACACACTACGAATTTTTCATTATAGACTTTGTAGAGCTAGAAGAAATGTTGAGTGCGCTTTTGGAATTCTATGTAGAAAATTTGAAATTTTTTATGGGTGTATTGCAGTAAATCCTGATTTCGTAAGTATTATAGTTCAAGCAGCCACAGTTCTCCATAATTATATACGACGGAGAGACGGTTTTGAGTTTGAAGACACTTTAAATGCTGATAACATGTTACCTATTGAACCACGAGGAACTGCATCTAGAAGTTTAGTTGGACAACAGGTTAGAGATCAATTCGCCCAATACTTCTTAAGTGATGCCGGAAGTGTTCCGTGGCAAAATAACAGAATTTAATTATTTTTAAATTGGGAAGCATCCTACCAATACTTATAAGTTAATACAATATATAATTTAATAATATCATAGTATTATAATTATAATATTTATAGCTGTTAAAAGTTAAAACTTATATATTATTATTTAGAGTAAAGATTTATTGTGAATTGTGATGGTGTTAAAAATTTGACTAATAAATTAGGTACTAATTCCATGTTTATAAATAGTATATTTCATATGATATTTCAAAATAAAATGATTTAAGTACTTACGTTTTTCTTTTCGTTCACCGATATGTATTGTTTCCCAATCGGAAAATATATTTTTTGCTATTTGGTATTTTCCATGTTTTTTTTTTTTACTTCCCGATTACTGTATTCCTTGTCGCTTAAATCCCATAAACATGGATTTAACTGCACTTCAGAAATTAATAATTCAACGTCTAACATGATGATGGTGCTCGTTGAAGAATTAATAATCAAATGATGAATAAAATAAAATATTATGATTCCGCTAGGAATATCCGCTACAAATATGACATGGGTAACCCAAAAGAACATGTTTGGATTTATTTTGGTATCCGTCACGGAAATAAATCCCGCGGAATAATCGACGTGTAGCGGTTTTTTTTTGCCGTGCGGAAATTCCGCTGTAATGTGTGCAGTAGTAATTAAATATATGAATTTCGATATTGCGGAAATTCCTCCGCGGAACGTCCGCTGCGGATATTCCACAAGTGTGACACCGGCCTTAAAGTTTTTGCATTTTGCACCCACTGACCAAATAATATTATCCTGTATTCCTGTGAATGCCACGGATCGATCATATTATTCATATTGTAATGTACGCGATTATGATTATGTATATTGTGTAATATATTATATATATAGGTATAGCGTATAATATAGGTAATTATTTAAAATATAACACAATCTGCAATGACAAATTATAATACTCTAATGAAAAGAAAGCTCTATCGATTACAGAGCATTTGCTTTTCCCTAAAATCAAAAACGACTGAAAATATGTCATTGGCATGTGTTGCGCAGAATAACCTACTTTTAAAAACACATATTTTATATCAATTTAATATTCTACCCCTGCCCAACATGCAATGAAGACTACTCCATCAAACACATTATCGTCCACTGCCCAAACTTCAATGAAGCTAGGAAACATTTCGACATCCCCGACAGCCTGTAAGAAGCAATTGGTCCATATTCCAACTACCATAATATAATCTTATACATTTAAAAAAATATTGATTTGTATAACAAAATGTAAATTGTAAATATGTAAAATTTTTGTAAAAAGCTAATAACCTGTGTAGTTGATGCTTAACTAATAAAAAAAAATAAAAATATTCTACCCATCATCCATTAAGGCATCAAATATCAACACTTATTTATGTAAGCATCCATAAATAATGTAACATTTTTTTGAAACAAAACAATTTTTTTTAAAAGGTTACAAGGTTCAGAAAATATTAATATGCTTAGGGCTATATTTATTTATGGCACAAACATCATTCTTACAACTGCATAATCAGAGCAGTTTTAGGTTTTTTTCACTTAACCAGTTTGTTAACAAACATTCATTTAGAAAGACTTGATTTTGAAGGAGGATAGTCTATAGTTTAAAATGCAAATAAAAAATAGGTAAAATATGAACATTTACTGATTTATATCTTCAGTTACAGACATAATATTAAAGTTTTTACATTAATTTAATCAATATATAGCATATATTTAATGTAAATACACATTATTAGATATTAGTAGCCAGTAGGTATATTAAATCATACAACTATAACTATACCCAATATTCCAATAGATTCACTTATACAATGATAAGAGTATGTTTACATTATGAATATAAGTTTGTGATACCAGACCTGCTAGGACAACTAGGGCTAAAATGTTGGGGGATGTAGCCCCCACCTGATATTACATAAAAAGTAATGGGGCATTTCCCCCACACTTCCAATTACATTCACTTATAAATATATGTAAAAAAATTATACAAAAACAAGAAAAAATATTTATTTACTCAAGTTACATTTCTCACAATAATAATATGCATTCTGTATATTATAGTTCAGTGCATAAACAATACAATTATTATACATAATAACATGTAATAGTACTAATATGTACCGTCATCAATTGTTTACTTAAAAACAAAAACAGACATAATATAACTAATGATATTTACCATATTTATCATAAAAAAAATATATATAATTATTAACTTTAAATAAAAATTTAATTACTTAATATTTTCCAAAACATAAATTAGTAAAGGAATTTTAAAAAGTTTATTGATATTATAGAAAACAGTTAAATAATATAATTTGGAGGGCTATTTCAAGTTTTAGGATGACTAAGCGGGTCAACCCTCCCTAATAGCACTAATGCCTGCTATATATGAATTTTAGCAAATAAAAAGTTGAAAAATATAATATATTCAGATAAAATAATCAATATTTAATATATGCATATAATATATATATATTTTATATTATGCAATATTAGTGTTTAGAATGATTGCACATTATTGTGTTTCATGTTCATATTTAGAGAACAAAATGTGAATGACGTTTATGTTTTTAATGAATTCAAACGATTCTTGATAAATTCAAATTTATTTATAAATTAATAAATATCGATTAATAATATCATCATAATACTATATAATAACATTTTTCTGTTATATTTATTTGGTAACGAATTATTATAAAAACAAAATGTGTGTAATTCCGCAGGGCACAGCTTAACATAAAACATCAATATTATGATTTACACAATTTTGAATTAGTATTTAAATGAACACATTCATTTTTTAGAAAACATATTAATTTAAAAAAAAAATGAATGTGAACGAATTCAAAAATTATCAAATTTAATTAAAAATGTGTAAGAATTGAGCAAATATTTTGATAGAGGTATTTAAAATTTTCTCTACCTGGGCAAAATGACTAATTATGATTTAACATGAGGAGGGAGGATAGATAATTTTTTATATAGACAACAGAAGCTTTGTTCTCCTGCCAAAACAAAAACATAAAACTATTTGTTTGATATCTACATCACTACACACAGAAAAATAATATATATTAAATATTTCAAACAGATTATTTAATAACACCCTTTTCTAATCTATAATATGTATAAAAGCCAAATACCACTCACCCATCAATATTTCTTAAAAACGACAAAACATAAGAACCTGAAAATTGGAATAGTGATTCTTATGCTCTAGATTGCAACAAAAAATCATTTTAAAAAATTGACACTTTAAAAACATTTAAGAAGTTATTTGGAAAAACCTTCATCTTGATAGTTTATCAATAGTACTATTAACTTTTTCGGTTATATTTATGTAAACAGCTAACAAAACGATTTGTATATTATAAAATAAAAAAGGTTCAAGTGGCAAGACGCAAGTGGTTATCACTCTGTTGTATAGTAAAACTAATTTCGTCCTAATTTTAATTTGAAATATTTATAAAAAAAAAGACGAAACAGTACCTATGTATTTACTATTTTTCAACTGCTATCATAGCAACTAAGAGAAAATTTGTGTTTAATTTTAAAGCTTTATGACCCAACAAACATTTTTTTTTTTTTTCATTAATACAGAATAAAATTCAAATTTCTATAATTAGCTCAAAACGTGTCAAAATATTTTGAGAATTATAATATCATGTATAGAAAATGATAAAATGAACAATATTGGTGAAAATTTAAATATCTACAGATATAAGTTTTTGAGTTACATCAAAATACAAAATTAGTTTTGTGTATATTCATGTTTTTCCTTAATTTTTTTTGTTGCTTTCCTAATTATTTAAAAAATTTCTGAAAATTTACAAATACCTATATTCGTATATAGCTATATATATTATCAGAAACCATCCTCAAAGTAGAAAATCGTATAAAGTAGTATGATCTGTGGACATACAAAGAAAAAAATTTCAAAGTCACATCATTGTAACAATGTATTCATAGCTTGGTTCAGAAAATAAAAAATCTGGTGGGGAGGGATCTATACCCATACCACTGCTCGAGCTATATCTGTGACTAGTTGGATAGTTTCTGGTCATTTATAGTTCATGGATGTCAAATATGATTATAATGATTTACAGCTAATTAGTTAAAAACAAATTATCAAACAAAAAGCCATTAAAAATTAATTCTCATATTGGAGGGATAGAATACTCTTAGCAGGCTTTTGAGATCATCAGCTTTGGATATATTTTTATTAGTTTAATAATTACTTTAAAATGTGTCATAAGCAAAACTTTACTTTGATAAAAATCTTAAATTTTTATTTGCGTTTTTTTCGCTCATGTATTATCACATGTGTTTGTAAGTGTCCAGTTGTTCGAAATGCATCTCCGCATACAGGACATTTAAATGGTTTTTCACCTAAAATATTAAAATAAACTCAGTATAAAAATGATACTTACAATGTCATACAACATTGTTTTAAAAATATATGAGCATACAAACTCAATAGGTAAATACTTTGTTAATTATAAAACTATAACTAATTACCTGTGTGTTGACGCATGTGAACTTTTAAAGTTGATGTTGTAGCAAATAGTCCATAACACTGGGGGCACTCGGCTCGTTTCATCTGACCTGAATGAGTGATTTTATGATATTCAAGTGAACTCTTAGTGGCAAATGCTTTGTTACAATCCTGTTCATCGCATTTATATGGTTTGTCACCAGTGTGAGTTCTTTCATGTCTTTCGAGATCAGCATTCTTTTTAAATATTTTCTCACAGAACTGACAAACTTTTGGAAATGGTTTTTGCGTCTTCATATTTAAAATAAAATGTTTAAAATAGTTCTTAAAATTGAAATGAGTTTACAACTTACAATACTAATGGTTCTTTCTTCTGAATTGATAGCTATATTTGGTACATAAACAACTTTTGGCTCAGTTTTACTACTTGCTTGTTTTATATTTCTGTTAACTTCATAAGTGATACTATTCCTCTTTTTCAAATTTAATGAACACATGTTTTGTTTTTTTGATCTACAATTAAAGTTTATTTTTAAATGAAACTTTAATAATATCATTACTTATACACTTACACAATCTTTTTTGCATCCGATTTAGATATTTTATTCCCACATTTTTTTTTTCTTGAAGGAAACTATTTAAACATGACACAATATAAAGTATATATGAGATTAAGTAAATCCCATATGTACAATTAATATACTACCTTTTTAGTGGTTTTTTCTGCAACGCTTAATGATATTGATTCATTTTTAGTAGCAGTTGTTACAGATTCTATTCCCTATAACATAACAAATACATACAATTAATGATTACAAATAACGTTTTATTATTATCGATTAAATAAATATTCAAGCAGGTAAGGTGTTAGTTTTTTAATTTCTGACGAACTGAAAAAATATTTATACTTATTATAGTTATTAATTATTACAGAGAAGGTAGTAGGAAATCATTGAAGGAATTTTAGTTCAGTAACTGAGAGATGGTTTCAATAATTTTACAACACTTTTGAATTTCCTACAACCCTAGACTTTTATTGTTACTAATAAGCCAATGGAAACCCTCCTTCTAAAATGATGACAGTATATTGCAGATAATATCAGTATTTCATCTACCGACACTAATTTTTTTTAATAGTATGTATAATAGACAGTGCTTAACAACTTAAATTTAGCATTAACTTATCTAATTAATTTAATACCTCTTTAATGGTATTGGTTACTAAAATTAATGAATGAATTGATTCATTTTCAATTGAAGTTGTTGCAGGTTCTGTTCTCAGTAACATAAAAATACACAATATTACATAAAAATCTAGAATAGTTATACGAATATCAGGTAAAAATATACTACCACAGGTAAGGTAAAATAATCTATACTCTATTTCAGAAGAAAATAATCATCCAATCAATCGTTGTCAGTTCTGCGCTCTCCTACCAATGACATGGTAATAATGTGATGGTCAAAGTGCCAATTGCATGATTTACAATGCTCAAAAATTATATTTTTTTCATTTGGGACAATTTATTTATACTTATTTCACAAAATGAGGAATTTATATTTGAGTTCAAAAACAAGGATTCAACAAAGACTCAACATTTCTAAAATATACCTAATTTTTCTATACCACACCCTTTTATTAAGGGCTGATTAGCCAGTAGAAACTATCACCCACTTTCCAAAACATAACATTCAGTAAAATATAAATAATTCATTCATCATTAGTATTATTATAAGATTATTAATTTAATTGTACTATGTCAATTGGCCAGTGCTTAGCAACTTAAATTTATATTTTATACATAAAATTATATATCACCTTTTTAGCGGTTTCTTTTAAAACATTTAGAGACATTGATTCATTTTCAGTAACAGTTGTTACTAGTTCCTTTTCCTGTGACATAAAAGAATATTAATATTAATATAGCTAATAGAAACTGCAACTCATTTTCTAAATTATGACTGTATACTGTATAGTGTATACATTCAATGTAAATCAGTAATTTACAGTAGACATTATTCATTAAATAATATGTATGTGTATGAGCTTTTTTTAACAATATTGCTGTTCTATTTTATTTTCTAATAAAACATTTTAATAATTAATTTAAATGTTTCAATTACATCCAAATTAAACATCAATATTATCAATCTAGATATATTTTTCAACTTATATTAGTATCAACCAACTATACTTTGTTCAAAATAAGAAACGACTGCGGCTGCAACCAGTTTTCGTTGGGCAGCTGTTAGGAAACACCCGCTTATCATCCCGCCCAGTCAACTATCTGTATATCTAGCTGTTATACTGCCACGCCCATGCGCAGTAGCTGGCCGCCGCAGTCAATTCTTATTTTGAACAGAGTATAGGAATAAATAAATTAGTGATCAGTAACTCATTTAATTAGAACAAAGTATGATTGATTGAAGTTTCTAATAAACTTATTTTTTTAAATGAAACCTAAATTTTTAATAGAATAGTTAAATTATATTTAACAGCCTCTTGAAAATGTTAATAATTCTGAATCAAACTGTTTTAGCTAAAAAAAAATACATATTATATAAATGATGTAATATTATCAGTAAAAAGCAAAAATTATAATATATTTTCAAAATATGTGAATATTAATAATAATTAAATACATGCCTAATGAATACACAACTTTACCATACTCTTCTAAATTATTGTAGTAGTTATCATTTATCAATTATCCCTAAAACCCCAAATTACATGGTCTATTTTTAATGAATTCTATAAGATTCTTTAAATTAAGCGATGAGTAAAGAATACTAGTATACAATTAATTAATAATTAGGCCTATCCAAATTGATTTATTTTGAGAATTTATTTAATTGTTAATCAAACCAAACAATCATAAAATATTAAATAATTAATATTTAATAAATAATATTTGAATTAATATTCAAATATTTCATTATACTCTAAAGTTAGGAACATTCTAAGTGCCCACTACAGACTTATCATATATTATAAAATTAATTTTACAAATATTTAAAATAAATACCTGGTTTTGGACAACAGCATGTTTGATTGATGGTTGATCTTGTTTCTTCTTTAAAACAATATAGCTATCACCTACAAAATTTAGATTATAATGAATTAATATCTTTAGCTATCATGGGATAAACAACAATATACTTCTTGTAAGCACTTGTAAACACAATTAAAAATTAAAAATTGAAATAATTTACAAATTTATTGGATCTAATTAATGAGAAAAATAGTTAATAAAGAGGAAATTTACTTATTGTCTTATTTGCAGAGACGAATATTTTAATACGCTCTAATATTAATAATAAATAATCTAAAATAGAAATCCGGGATGTAGATATACTATATCGCTAAAATGTTATGTTATCTATTTGTTAAACAAAGATAACATATACATATGAGTACAACATCCTCTTAAAAGGATGTTAACCTGCATGTGTAAATCCATTCTTACTAAAGCATAAGTCAGCATAACATCACAATTTTACATTTACAGAAATATATTTACCCTTAAATTAAAATATTAGAATGAATCAAACATAATGAAATTTAAAAGTCAGAATACTATATTAATATTATCCATAGCCTTAGACAGTTTTTAACTTTTATATTTTCATGTTGACGCAATGAGCATTTAAATATTTCTTAAATATTTACAATTTAAAATGCATAATAATATAAAATTCTTACCTTTAGATCTTATAGTATATCAATTCATTCTAATATTAAAGATTATAATATAATACATTTTCTCTACAAAAAATGTATCATACTATGGGTTAGTATGGCAGCGATAATACATAAAGAAACTAGGTTTTACTATCAAATATTTTATTCATTAGTTTGTTATTTCTATTGTTTCTAGCTTAAAGGTAAAATTTACCAAACAAATCACAATATTTTTGACTAAATTCATTTTCACTTGAGAGATTGTATAATATATATGCATAATACAGAGTGTCCCACAAGGATATCTCCTGAGATAATAAATAAATCAAAAATCTGTTTTTTTTTATTAAACATACATAGACAAAGGCTACATGTTTTTATATAAAAATTTTATTAAATATTTAGGTAAAAAACTTTAAAAATTCTTTTTTAATTTAAATTTTCATTAATCTCATGATTTTTTATACTTTTTTTTTGGTTTAAAGATAAAATAACAAAAAAACTGGATTTTTTCTAGGCTGTGAGTCCTCCTCTACGGTAAATCCTCACGGGACACTCTGACTCTGTATATGTAAAATATAATAAATATATAATACCATCTGCAAGAGAATATGTCAAGTTTTCAATTTCTGTGTGATCACTAGCTATATTAGAAATTGGACTTAAAATATGATCATAGTGTTCACTTTCAATCAAATTTAATCCAAATTCACATTGAGTAGTAATTGGATCATTGCAATCCCTATAAAATATAATATATATGTATTGAAATACTTTTTAATTAAACTATTTATTATATTAATTACTTTAACTCTGTATTATTATCACCACTTTGCAATTCATAAGCTACTTCTTCAAGCCATTGTTCTAACTTTGAGGAATCTAAAAATAAATAAATTGTATAAACAATTTATTAAAATATAAAAAAGTTAAACATAGTACAAATACAGATTATTAGATTACTGCATCATAATTTGTATGAATAAAACCCAATCACCCAAATCTACACACTTCATTCTATCTGATACAAGTATTGTGAATTACAGATTATGTTTTAACCTAAGACTTCTAGGTATAGATCAAACGGATATTTTAGAAGAAATGCTTGGATAAAAAATAGTAATATTGTATTAATTCAACATTTTAAAACTATTTATTGAATCAATTGTATTTAAAAATATTGTATGGAGCATTTTTTCTTACAATGTTGATTTATCTATTAAAAAAGTGTAGTAGTTAATTTTCAAATATTCAAATAGAATATTATTTTACACATAGTCACAATTTCTTTAAAATGTCAACAAAGAACTCTTTAAACATAACAGTCTGGGATCTATGTTAAATATCCAAGAATACAACATGCCAAAAGCATTTAAAAGCTCCTTTTCTTACCAAACACATTTGTTTACCTTTAATTAAATGTATAGTTTCATCAACTGTTTCTCCACACTTTGTTACTTGATTTTGAACATTTGCATGTACATTTTTAGTTTTCACTCCATGGAAAACATTTAAATGTTTATTAAGAGCATTGATACTATTGTAAACACATGAACACATAGAGCATTTATGAATTCTTGTTGGCTCTTTTTTAACAGCATGACATTTTTTCATATGATTTATTAAATGACCTGTAATAATTTCAATCATAATTTTTATTTCTAATCCATACAATAATATGTTGAATCTAAGATGCATTAATACTGTTTAGTGACCTTTTTGACAAAAACTCATTTCACAGAATTCACATCTAAATGGCCGTATTCCTTTATGTTTCATCAGATGTCTATTTAATGAATTTTGTTGAGTAAAGTATACTGAACAATCTGTGCACTATATAAAAAAATAAAAATATTTAGCTCCTATGTACAGCACATATGTATAATAATCTGATTGTATTAAATTTACAAATAACTAACTTCAAATGGTTTTTCTCCAGTATGTGTTCTCATGTGTCGGCGTAAAAGATTTGACTTATTAAATGACCAGTCGCAATGATCACATTTAAATTTTTTTATTTTATTACTTGTTTTATGTAATTTTTTAAATTTTGTTGCAACTTTATGATATTTTTTCAATATTGAATCAAACTTAAATTAAAAAAAATATATATATGTTATTAAATTTCACTGTAGTGAATTAATCATCAATATTTAAATACCTTATTTTAAAAATTAGTTTATTAAAAATTGACAGTATTTTGAACTAAGATAATAAATATGAACTTTATTTTAAGAAGTATTAACTTTTTAAAATGGATCATAATTATTGGTATAACTACAAACTATTCCCTTTATAATCAATTAAATTATCATAAGTATATTATAAATTAGACTTACTTTTTTATGTTCTTTGATGTGCATTTTATACTCTGACACAGTTGTAAAAGACATATTACAACTTGTACAAGTTTTAATAGAAGCAATAGATGTTCCTTCACCAGGATTAATTAAGTTTTCTTGCATACAGTTTTCTTTATGAATGTCCAATCGATACTGAAATTTAAAAAAAAGTTTATAGAACCTTAAAAACATAAAATAAATAATATAATACATCATACAAAATATAAAGTATTTGCTTATTTATTATCTGTAATGTACAGTAATAACTGTGGTTTATAGAAAGCAATTATATAATATTTTCTTTTCAAACCACATTAATACTATTTTACTTTACACATTATAAATTTATAATTTATTTTTAATATTAAAACCAAAAATTCAGCAACATTTATTGTTTTAATTTTTAGTTAATAAATATTTATTCTTTTTTAATCATGGCTAAGAAATTATACATTAAACCTATAAAAATGCATGATAATAAATAGATAATAAAAATGAATGTAAGTATTACATTTTGTGATGAATTTTTAGAATTATTAAGTAGTAATTACTACAAGCTTATATCTAGGCTTTCTAAAAATGATTCATGATTATATTAAACAGAAATCACTAATTATTTAATATTTGATCTATAAACAATAATATATTATCTATTAATAGGTACCTGGTTGTCAAATATTTTATCACAAATATTACATGTAATCAATTCTTCAGTTTTATGAATTTTCAGGTGAGCTTTAAAGCTAGCAAAGCGTTTAAATTCTTTTTTACATTTTGGACATTTCAAATTACTTGTTGAATGAGAAGCAATGTGAAGTAAATAATTATTCTGTCAACATAAAATAATATAATATGTAAATATTTTAAATAATATGGAATAATTTAAGAGGTCATGCCCGCATGTGTTGTCTCCGTCTTACAAGTGCTTAACATAACATACCAAATTTTATGTTCAGCAGATCATGCTTAGCTTTGTTAGTTTAAAAATTAGAGTGAATTGACCTCTTATAAAATTTAAAGGTAAGATTTTTATTTAGACGATCTTATGGGCTTTTTACTATGTATTAATTTCAAAGCAAGTTATAAATATTTTAAGATGTACAAAAAATTTACAATTTTAAAACTTATAACTCACTTTAAAATTAAAATATAGTAAAAAGCCCATGAGGTCGTTTTGAATAATACTCTTACCTTTAAATTTGATAATAGGTCAATTCACTCTAATTCTTACACTAACGGAGCTAAACTTGATATGCAGAGTAAAATTTAGTATGTTACGCACTTGTAAGATGGTGACAACACATGGGGGTATCATGTCCTCTTTAAGGAAAGCTTTTATCACTTACATTGTAATTAAATGATTTTAAACATTTCAAACATTTAAATGGCTTATCATTCAAATGTTCTAATTTATGTTTCTTATAATATTTCCAGTTATAAAATTCGTGTAAACATAAATCACAAACAAAATGACCCTAGATAAAATATAAAAATTATTCATCAGACTAAAATTATTCATCAAAAGCTAACTTACATTAGTATCAACAGGACTCTTAGCAACATCATCTAAAATTTTAATAGCAGTTGAATAACTGTAGTTTCCACTAGTAATATCAGTGTTGATCTTAACTTGTAAATGTTCTGTCAAATTATTACTTTCATTAGTGGTTTTCGTTGTATCCAATTCAGATTTATTAACTGTAAAGATATAAATTGATGTAAAATTGCATTTCAAATAAATAAAAATGATTAGCTATTATAAAGTATAAACTAATTACAATCTGTATAAATGTTTTGGAAGTGATCATCAGAGTTCGTAGTAAAATTAATATTTTCAATTGTAGATTTATCAGATTCAATATTATTTGAAATAGTCTGGATATCACTTATTTGTCCGTTAGAATCGACATTTTCAAACGTAATTAGCTGTAAAATAAAAAAATAAATCAATATCAAATAATAGAGGAATTGTAACAATGTTCTTTACCTGTTCACCATTTACAAATAATGGTTGTTCATTAGTCTCTATAAGGAATGTTTGCTCCAACAACAAATCATTTAATGGAGCCATGGCACTCATATCGTGACAATTATCCTGGTCTAAAACTAAATAATAATAGATAATAAATAACAAACTAAATATAAACACTTTTAAAATTAAGCATTTAACAACATAATATGGTTGATCATACGTTTACATTGATTATTGAACAATCAAAATATAAGTCTTGAGGAAGCCTATAACATGAATATATTGAACACACGAGCAAATATTGTTGTTTAATAAACAATTTTTTTTATAGACTGTATCAGTCTCTTTTTTAAAATTTTTTTTTTCATTAAGTGCAATAATTTTTTGTCAACATTATGATTATAACTATAAACAATTATTAATTTCGCTTGATAAATTATAGACTAGGTAGGTAATACAAATTAGCAATCTTAATCTTTAAAATATACTTAACAGTCAAATCAAAGTAACATAAATGTGATCCTAAAAACTCAAATTATTTGATAAAAAATATGATAATGTTTGTTGCACTGATATTATAAAATATAAGAGTACATTAGAATGCATTAGATAAAAAGGGTTTTTATTGTTTTTAATAATATCATAATAGTAAAATGTTAATCTTTTGTTTTTTGACTTTCTTTCAAGTATAGATTATTGTTATTGGTACATTCTTTTACTTTCAAGCATCAACGCTCCACACAAATGTTTGGCTACTTACTCATGTCTGCACATTCGTCAGATAATTGTTCAGGATGAGAGATCAGTGAATGATCAGCATACGATAAGGTAATAAATTCTGAATTGGTATTTTTCAACATAATATCTAGTTGATCATCCATGTTTAAATGTCTGTTAAAAATAATAATGTATGGTAGGTACATATTGAATTAAGAAAAGCAAAAAGTAGGTAGGAATAAATCAAATTAAGGGTACACTTACTTGCTGGATGTTCTTTACAATTGCTTTATCTTATAAAATGGATTACAGACATGAGCAACCAATATCAAATATCCTATCCAACTAATATGAAATACTTTTTAAATGCTACGTAACTTGACATCGTGTTAACTCACTATTGGGGACTAAATAAATCACAACTGTTGTACGCTCATCATTTATTGGCAAACTTAAATATTGCAAAATGCATTACGAAGAATTTAAAACCAATAAATACTCAACATGCAGGTATTCTCTTCAGATTCTATACAATGGGTAGGTATGTCGTTTGTGTGGCACATCACATACACGAAAGGGTGAATGTACCCCGAGAGCCGATTGTTGTGTTGAATCATAATGTCAAACGTACGAAGTACTAAAGTACTAGACTTTGAAGGTATATAGATAGATGGTAGAAAAATAGAAAATAGGTAAGAAATTTAAAAAAATCACATTATTACGTTTTTACTTTTATTGTTTATCTAATATTCTAATACGTCATTGTTGTATTATTGTCTAGTTTGGTTATCAAAGTCCAGTGTGGAGTCTAGACGCTTTGATAAAGAAACGCGACTGCGCGAATTCGCAAATCAAACGGTGGATAGATAGCGCGGAAAACAGAAATCAATCATTATAATATCGTCAATATCCATACGCTCGTAATAATACATTTTATTATTTACGCCTTGTGGACAAGACGAAGATAAAATAGGTACGTAATGAAATAATGTTATTATCTATTATTAATACATGAAAAAATAGAAAACATTAAATTATTTTAATACAATTTAAATTACATTATATAAAATAGGAATGTAATAAAATAGAAAAATAAAAATATTTTTTATTTGTTATGAATACATTAAACGACTATGTTCGTTTTTCCACAGCTTAATTCGATATAATCGCTTCGATTGATCTTATCCACTCGATAACTCAGCATTTTTGGAAATTACAAGTGTAATACAGTTGAACACTAAATAATAATAATATACTATCAGTTTTTTCATGGTCATTCTCATTCATTAATGAAATATTCTTCGGACCGAAGTCTATACTTAGTTTTTTTCATCAAGCACAACATTTACGTTTATTAAACCTAGATGGCTAGATGTCGCAGCTTAATTCAATATTATTATTGAAAATTGGTATACTATCGTTTCACACGATTGGTGGCTCAATAGTTAATTATTTATCAAAAATCACACGTCTCTGTTGTGAATGAGAAAGACGACTTGTAATCGTTTTTCATGAACGAGTGAAAAACCAAAGAATAAAAATTGGAAACCTCTGCGGCTTTATGTTATTATGTCTTAGCTTGGTACCTAATAGGTTTAATGCCTACGAGTTTTGGTGAGCCGCACATAATGTTTAGCATTGGCGCAAATAGGTGGGGGTTTGGGGGGGACTTAGTCCCCCCAGTTCAAAAGTCAGTAATTAGTACTGAGCATATATAATTTTTAGAAAATATTATAGAAGGGGCTTTATTCCCCCCGAAATAATTTGTCTATTTGCGCTTATGATGTTTAGGGATAAAAGTTTTAAGCACGTAATAGTTCTTAATACAATAATAACCGTTTAGCGAATGCGGTCGGTGTTTCATCTCAGTTCAACTTAGTGACAGGTAATTCCAAAACAATCCACCAAGACTTATCTCCATTGATTTTAAAATGATGTGTGTTTTTTTTTTTTTTTTTTTTTTGTGTCTGTGTACAGCATAACTAGTCGAAATAATGCTTCGATTTCAAACTTTGGGGGTGGTTTCCGATGTAAAAGTGAAGATCCTTGGTGCATTATAGAGGTTAAAAGTAAACATTTTCCAACATTTTTCAAAAAAATCGAGAAAAACAAAAAAAAAATGACAGAAAAACAGGAATTTTTACGCAAAATCCGTTTTCGACCAAATCGATTTATTTATATGGTTGTAATTCAAAAACTAATCATTGTAAATACTTGAAATATTCACCAAATGTTTATGGTAGTGCTATCTATGTAGAGTTTAATTTAAAAAAATTTTTGACTTTTTTTGAGTTATTTATAGACCACTGAAATTTTAGACTTTTTTGAGAATTTTTTTTGAAGTGTCGGTAAAAAAATTTTGGACCACCAAAAAAACTTGAAAATTTAATACAAGGTTCCTTATGTGTTTTTCTTATTGTAAAAAAAATTAAAAATCGTAAGTCACGATTTTTTTTAATAAGCGTTTATAGTTCAAAATTTTACGAAATCTGTCGAAAACGCGAAAATTTGCAAGTAATTTTGAAGTTGAAAAATCATAAAATTTTTTGCATTTATAACTAAGGATTAAAAATACAACACTAAGTTTTCCATATGTTTTCCTTCAAGTAGCTATAGAGAAAACTCGAAGCATCATTATAGGAAAAATTTTAAGTGCGTTTGAATTTTAAATTTTTACGAAATAGCGTAACGATAACGATTTATCCTCAAACGAATTTAAATATTTGTTATTATTCAAAAAGTATAATCCTAGATACTTGAAAATTTTACCAGTTATTAGGATTGGCATTTTCTTTAGATGATTTAATTTTCAAAATATTTTGACTTTTTT
Organism: Diuraphis noxia; assembly: GCF_037042655.1. Lineage (NCBI taxonomy): Eukaryota > Metazoa > Arthropoda > Insecta > Hemiptera > Aphididae > Diuraphis > Diuraphis noxia. The sequence goes on along the minus strand of NW_028301715.1, from coordinate 24,321,977 downwards.
TTGAGATATTTATAGACGACAAAAATTTTCAATTTGTCTGAAATTTTTTTTTTGAAGTGGCGATAAAAACTTTTTGGCCCTATCAAAATACTTGAAAATTGAATAAAAAGTTCCTCATAAGTTATTATTATAGTGATTAAAAAATTATAAGAATACATAGGCACAATTTTTTTTTATTAGTATTTGAAGTTCAAATATTGACTTAATACGTAAAAATTACGGCAATTTTCAAATTATCTTAGATAGAAATTCATAAAAGTTTTTCTTTTTAATTCTAAGATTTGAAAATTTAATACAAGGCTCATAATATATTTTTACAATAGCAGTTGAAAAATAAAATAAATGTATAGCCTCAATTTTTTTTTTACATGTATTCAAATTTTAATTTTGACAACATACGTAAAAATCACAAAAATTCGTAAATTATTTTATCCTAGAAATTCATAAAAAATTTTCCTTTTATACCTAAGATTTGAAAATTTAATAGAAAGCTCCTAAAATATTTTTACAATAGCAGTTGAAAAATACAAGAAATGTATAGTCACATTTTTTTTTACAAGCATTTAAATTTAAATTTTGACAACATACTTAAAAATCACGAAAATTCGCATATTATTATAAGCTAGAAATTCATAAAAAAATTTCTTTTTAAATCTAAGATTTGAGAATTTAATACAAGATTCCTTACAAATTTGTCAGTCTTTATCACAAAAAAAATGTCCACCGGAAATTCAAATTAAATTTTTATTAGCATTTGAATTTCAAATATTGACAAACATTTGTCAAAACCATGAATATTTGCAAATTATTATTTTAATTCATAATATTGTTTGTATTTATATCTAAGGTTATAAAATTTAACACCAAGTTTTCCACAAGTTTTGCTTCAAATAGCTATAGAGAAAATTTGAAGCGTCATTATAGGAAAAATGTTTTGAGCGTTTGAGTTTTAAATTTTTATGAAATCGCGTAATGATAACGATTTATCCTCAAACCAGGTATTCGTATATATAAGGTATTATGAATTATGATAACTACACTAATTGATTAACCATGCCTTATGAAAAATGCGTCTTAATTAAAAAATAAAATATTTGTTTCAAAATAGAATATATGACAATATTTAAATATAATATATCCTAGACTGACAAATCATCTCCGTTCAGAATCGTTTTTCGTATACAATGATACCTATCATTGCATTCAAATTTAATACCATCCATTACAGTAACCTACTGTATAGCAGAGCGACATCCACGACTTACCCCCTTTTTTTAGTTTCATTAGTCTTTTTAATTGAAAACTGAAAAAAATCATCATATTGTAAAAAACGTTTATTTAAGTTCTTAAACTGTAATAAATTCCTAATTTTTTAAATGCATTTTCTTTGCGATGTTTGAGAGGAAATAATCCCAGCTCTACAATGGTTGATGATATTACACTAAATACTGTTAGAACGACATTTTAGTTATTTCGTAAAATGTATTGCTACAATATTTTCAAATATGTATTGATGTAACATTTGAGATGTACTTTGCTTTTTACTAATCTCACATTTTATATTTCAATTTTAATATACTATACATTAATTGTTTCTCCCTTGTGCGTGAGTATTTTATATTAACTATTGATCTTTAAATGACCAGCTACACTTATTATTTTTAAAACCAAGACAAAATACTTTTTTTAAAGTGCTGATGAAATAAATACCACATATAACTAATATCAAATGCAGGTATAAAACTTGTGTTTTTTTTTTCTTTAATTAACAATTAAAGTTAAAATGAGTGGAATAGCACATTTTATAGAAAAAATTCGGCTTATGCGACTAACCTAACATTTTATATCGAAAATAATTTTTTTTTACTTTTTTCAATTTCTCTTATACCTATAGATTATTTTAAACGAAGTTGCAATATTTTGGAAATGTTATGGTGCATAGAATATGCTTAGGTATATATAAACATTCAGTGAATGTTACATATTATTATACGCATGGTTATTAAACGTTACTCTAAAACTGGTTATGTGTAAAAATATTAGTTGTTCCTTAATTTATTATTTGTTTTTCCTGCCGCTTTTGAAAACCATTGTAAATTGTTACTGTTGACCCTCTCAATTAAGTATCAGCTAAGTTCAATTTATTACCAAAAAAGATGCTGTTGAAGAAAATCGAAACCGTCTTAACTTATAAAATATACCATATTATTCAAAAATGTAAACCACTGTAAAAGGTAACTCGACTGCTAGCGAATCTTCCTTCAATTCATTCAAAGCTTTAAGTATTTTATATTATCCTTACTACTTTATATTTACTTATGGAATGAATTGTACAGATAACAGATTGAAAATTCTCAATAAACGCCAAATAAAAATTAAAAATATTATTAGGTTAAAATATTTTGAAAATAAAGATAGTACATTAGTACAACATGTCAGAATCACATATTATGTATACCTGTGTCTTAAATTTTCCAAAAACAATATTTCCATACCAGCATACCTATACCTACTTTTCAAAATAATGATAGATTTTATCGGTAAAAGAATAACTGCTTGTACTATAATACATAAGGTTTGCACTCAACGCGATTGTATATAACTGTATTACCTTATTGAAGGCATTTTCTAAAGGTATTACCTAACCTAACCTAACCTTACTATAGGTACGTTATTGGAGTTCCAAACTTATATAGAACGCCGTGTTCTTTTGTCGACACTAATGGTCAATGACCATATTGTATAGCACATCTTGAAGTTATTTTTATTCCACACTCTCCAGTATTATATTTACGGCGGAAAAACCTAATGTTAGATCCCTATAATATAAGTAAACAGTAGGTACTTAATACCTATACAGAGAATATATATGTTGTTTATGAAATAGGTAGCTACTGGCTACTACCTATATACATAGAATATGTGCGGAGCCGGATGTTTTTCGAAAGCACTTCAAAACTATGTTTGAATGATAGGAAACTGTCTTTTGATGTGTACAAAACAAATAATTTGACTGAAACAATTATAGAATTATTTCACGATTTTTCAATACCAGTGAAACGCAACAACTGTTTATTATACCTATAATAGTTATTATAGGTACTTAATGGTCTCTACTTATTTATAGCAAACAACACGTGCCGTACAAGTTATAGTAAGTACTATCCATTTATGGGAGTGTGAATTAAGGATATTAAAATAGTATGTGGACGTATGGTACATCGTACATGTATGATATTGTACTTAAAATATGTTTAGGTCACGGCCGTTAGTAATTATTATCAGTTATCACATTGCAGCTCCGTAAAACTTAACCAACTCAAATATTTTCCATTTCTGCGTCAGGGCCGTTGGGTTATTGGAAACAAGTTGCATTTGTAGATTCTAAATTATTTTTATTTTTTACTTTTATTTGATTACTCGTTGGTACATTTTCATGAAGCACCTTTGAGCAAATCATAACTACTCAAGTTTTGATAGGTAAATATAATTATAATGGTACTTTTGGAAGAGACCTTTTTTTCGAAATTCTCAAAAAAAAAAAAAATTGATAAATCGTAGAAACTTACGAATAACTAACCATCAAAAGCCGTCGACAAATGTTTATAAATCCTCACTGTACATAATAATACCCACATAACTTTAGAAGGCTATAAAAAACATTTATTTATTGTTTTCTCCGAAAAAATGTTTAGAAAAAACCGGCGATGATCACTGTCAAGACAGCCACCCGGTATTTTATGTAAAATAATCAACTATAACTAACAGTAAATCCACAGAAATTTCTGTATCAAGTCAGTATACATATATATGATGATTTACTTTCTTATTATACACATTTATCTTGTAGTTCCATGAATTAATTTAAGTTATCGTAAAACAGCAGACTATTATACTATAAAGTATAAACTCGTACTATTGAACTCAATGTTTGTGCTCGGTAGGTACTGTTATTTATTTTAATTATTTATATACCCAGCCGCGATATGATTATACTTTTCAAAAGAGATGCAATTTTATTGGTATGTGGTCGTGATGGTAAGTCCTAAATTAAATCAAGAGTAGTTCTGGCCTCTGGGACAGCTAATAGGTTAGAAAATAATAGAAAATCGGCTAGTTTGCAGATTTCGTATTATAGGTACTAGGTACTCGTATGCTATACCGCCTATACCTGAAACTAAAGTTTGTGCACACCGCATGTATTATTATGAACTACTTATGTAGGTACCATATTAATATTCCTTAACAGTACTGAAAAAATATATTTCGTCAACTATAGTTCAACGTGCCAATGCACGTGACATACCCACCAGCAGCCAGCTGGTAACTATATACGAGTACCTATCTAAATACCTACTTAATAATAGTTAGCTGTTACTCAAATCATATATTATAAAATATAAAATAGATACAATTTTAAAATTACTAGTCTGCACTTAAAATGTAGGTACTGTATTGTGGGGTGCATTGATGTTACGCGAAGTTTATCGAATTTAAATTATAATAAAACTGCTTAAAATCTTAATAAAAATAATTACAAAAGTTTTTTAACAGTAAACAATAATTATTTTAAAATGTATAAACATGTTTTAATATATTTATTTTACACAATTCAAAGTTATTACAAAAACTATATTTTTTGAAAACAATTGAACTACAATATTTTGTAATTTTTTTAGCTTTTTTAAAGAACATATATTTTGTGTTTTAAATTCTAAAACAAAATATTTTTTGAGACTTTAAATGTATGAAAACGAACTTTGAACGACCAATTAACTAACTATAACTTATAAGTGCTCAGATATTAAAGCTTAAATAATCGATTAGGAGTAGCAACAGGGTTAAATAAGCCACTGAATTATTTCAAAAACCTTAATATTTCATTGGATAATAATCATTAAATAAATCATCCTGCAGTGTACAATATTATATTTTAAATATTATTATAGTAAACTTACTGTGACTGTATATAATTGATCTTATACATTATTATATATATATATATAATATATATGCAGTGGCGTTGTGACCGGTGTTCATCTAATGCAACTGAACCAGTCTTAGAAATTCATTAGCTAGAATTTTTGTTTTTGTTTTGTACTTCATAATATTACATGCGTTTCAGACTGTATCTCTAATAGTTCGTCAAAATTAAAAAAATATTGGGATAACATATGAAAACTGATACACAATACGACAGACGTAATGTGTATACGCATATAGCATCATCATTCATCACATAGCCGTATCTTAATAATTTATTAGACTTAATCAAAGTAATGACATTGAAATCGACGGTAAGAATAGACGGCTACGCACGCAGACACATACACACACACTATTATAATCATTATTATTTGTTTTTAATTTTTGTTTATCTAATGAGGCGTATCATTAATTAGTGTCCGGGAGTTGTGCCTACCTCTATAAGTACAATAATTATGCCCTCGAACCGAACAGGTAGGTAAATGGGGTGCGTTACGATTGCGTATGATACGATTCCGTATGGACCTTTTCATTATTACGATTGCGTACATTATACCTACCAATACTTAGTGCAACATTGCAGTTGTTCAAAATCGTGAAAATTTGTAATGTAACTTATTTTAGGAAACGATTGCTTATATTTGATACAATTTCATATACGTTACCGAGACTATTATTTCCAGGCTATGTATTAAATAATTATATACATCCAAATTGTAAATTTCCAACTAATATTTGGGCTGAAGAACCTTCAATAAATAAAAGGTATCATATTTTTATAAATTATAAGAAAAATTTGGAAGTATTCTTGTACAATATAACTTTAAAGTTTATGTTCTGATACATAAAAATAAAGTGTCATAAAATATTTAGATTATTATGAATTCTGTAATTTTTAAGTATTTTAATGTCAGAATAACAAATGGTCCAGAGAGTTTCCACAGAACTTTTAACGCTCAATTCTAGAACTCACATCCACCAATATACTTTGTGCTTGAGGCATTGAAAGAAATGCAGGCTGAAACCAATATAAAAATATCCACCATAAACAAAAATATATCCAAAGCTATTCCATCTAAAGATATGCAAAAAATTAACCATGTAATACAACTATACGACCAATTTAAAATATATGATAATATATTAAATTTTTTATCAGAGACTGGTTATCGATACCAAGGTTTTAATTTATAACTTATAATTTGTATTTTGTATAATTTAAGTTTTTAGTTGAATAGAAAATGGTTTTTTAAATTATATTATTATTATTTTTCATTTAATTTAATTTAATAGTACATGTTGGCAACGTTGCACTCATTTTCGTACGCAATCGTAATGTTTTTGAGGCCTAGGTAGAGAAATCGTACGCAATCGTAAAAACGTACGCAATCGTTTTACTAAAAGGGACAAACGTACGCAATCGTTTATCACCGGGTAAATGTTTTTTTTTAGCCGAGACCCAACTTACCTACTACTTTTTTTTACCCGGGACTCAACTTTCCGCTATCAAAATGTACCCAAATTATCGTGGACCCGATTTACCAACCCCTTTTATACTATACCTTTGTAGGTATAAGGACTAAAAAGACATTTTAATCTAATTTAAACACCAGTGGGTTCTGACCTGTTGATTAAATGTCAGATTAGACTCATTTGTTGTGTTGAGTTGGAAGGTTTTCATAGATTATATTATACATATTCAGAGGTGTTCCCATTAATTTTTGGAGAGTACACTATATCATCAAAATATAAATAATATGTAATGCTATAAAAATATTTTTCTTATGGTTTATAAAAGTAAAGCCGGTAAAGATCGTGTCAATAATATGGAAAAAATGTAAACTAAATTTTTTATACATCCTCTTTATATTACGAATATTTTATCAATCTTTACAAATATTGTATAATAATGGTATAACATCGTATATGATTGAAAGCATACGCAGAATATTACCCATAATATTGAAAAAAAAAAAATTTGAGAGTATACGGCGTATATCGTATATGGCATATATATACTATATGCAGTATACCCTATGGGAACACCCCTAATTATATTATATATTTATATACACATCAAAGGTACATTTATACTACTGTCCACTTATAATATAGTTAATAATAAATTACCCATAATATCCGTCTGTCTGACTACACGGTTGTTACTATATAATCCGCATTGCCACGTGATTTTCAATACCATTGTCTTATGTTAAAAAATTCCATTCCCTCAATTCCTATGGATATATTATTACAACGGATGTAAGTAACCGATTGTCTTTTAAACGTATTGTTTTATGCACAATAAATTGATTAATCGATAATCTATATAGGTACTAAATTATATAATATGGTAGACATATTATATATAGATACTATTTGTTAGTCAACTTCACATTTATTATGAGCCCAAGATATTTTTATATGCAATAAAGAAATAATAAAAATGCAATTAGATTGTACGAATATAAAAAACGAGTATAAGGCTTCACTCTAAAAGTACATAATATTTCATCATTAATTTTGGTCCTATTCCATTCCACCAGTCGTTTGACCGATTTGTAAAAAAAGCGTAAAGAACGAATAGTTCAATTTAAATAAAGCTGGCAATTATTTCATTAACCGAGGTATAATTATTATCGCATGTTGTTTTCAAATACTCTTTTTAATTCGAACTGCAGTTCGAAAAACATATTCGATTAGGTATTGTCGGACGGTATTGATAATAATATTACTTTAGCAAATTATGGGGTGTGATATGGGTTAGGGTATATTATTTTTAGTGTTTACTAGTTTTGAGTCTATAATATTTTAACATTAATTAGGATATATCATCCCGTAAGCTTTAGATCGTGGCATCGTGCGTTACTATTATAGGCAAACACATCATAAAGACTTTAGTATGTCGATTCTTCTGTTCGAGATTTCCTGGCGACCTCTGATAATAAGGTATATAATATAATATTTATGAAAAATGTTCGTGTATTATTATAACTATTATGAAAAATAAATGTTTGTTTGTTTTTCTTACTATTTGGGACAAATACACGAAACGTGTATATTAACCCCACAAAATGACTTATATATAATTACATCAACTAGACCTCTGAGATCAGTAGGTACTCACTCACAGCTATGCCACTAGTAAATAATTTCTTAATATCTAATTATACCCATCATAAACGATGTTTTATTATTCAACTTTAAGCTAACGCATAAAGTATGAAACACCAGAAATACCAGAAAGTCGCATCGGTCGCGCTCTCGTATATAATATGATATTGAAGATTGTTTTTTTGCACGTGTACTTTTTCTTTTTATCGCACCCTACGGCCTACACTACGAACCACAACCATAATCGATATATAAGCCATAATAGGTATAAAATAATGATATTATTTTATTTTTCATCACATGATGGGTAGGTACGAAATGACGAAAAACAACGGATAAATTGATATTGAAATGCTTACACGATATTAACGTGTGTATACAATACAATATTAAAAATGACCGTCGTTATATGTATACGTGCGCGCTCACCGAGTTCCTTGACCCACCGGTGAAGCGGGTCGGCGGCGGCGGGCCTGTTTTCTCGGGAGACGAGTCAGCAGCGGCACGTTGGTCTTCGATGTGTGCGCGTTTCTGTGTACGTGTGTGCGTGGGTGTGTGTGTGTGTGTTGTGTGCTCGGTCTCGTATAATATAATAATATGTATAATATAGTCAGTGGTTCGTCTGGCCGCAGGTTCAACGTCCGGAAACAGTGAAAGTGGTCCAGTTCAAACAAGCCGCTGGGTGTTCCGGGGGTCGTTGAACCGTAGCCACGCTCACGTCCGACGACGTATACAAACACGCGGGCGGCACACGTATTTTAGTGCACTAGGACACGACGACTCACACACGCCTATAATTTACCCTGTCCCCCGCCACGTTAAACCCTCTACTCGGAGACCGATAGCATAATAATATTATAACAACGCTGCAGTCATCGGTAAATGACGGCGTGTGTCACGTGTGTGTGTGATCTACATATTTAACTTGAATGTGTGTGTTTTTTAACTGTTTTTTTTTCGTTGTCGCCCCCCTCCCCCTTGCGTCCTACCATAAGGGCACTGAGTCAAGGTTCATCGCGTCTTTTATTATTATTATTACGTTACGCGCGTTTCCATCGCTCATTTTGGGATGTTTATTATATCCACTGTATTATACGACTATTATATTGTATAATTTATACTCTTAAATGTGTGTATTACCAGCAATGGCGTTATGTAATAGACATAGGACATTTCTCAATATAACGGATTAGGTTAGGTTAGGTTCTTATTTATTTTGTTTTGAAAATTATTAAAATTATTATTACATGCAAATTATTGAAAATTAGATTTCATTCTTATACGTCATACTATGACGGTCATAGTCTTATATATATATGTATTACGTTGGCTATTAATAATTTTAAGGTATAATTTATAAATCTATTTAATGTATTTTAATTATTTATTCACCAGATATATTAATTATTATACAACTTAGATTTTAGCTTCATTTCTATGTTTGATACAAATCTACAAACAGTGTAGTTAAAATGGGCATTTATATAAGATATCGTATATACGTTTAACCTAATTACCTCGCCTAAACATATTGTAACACTGTTTTCTATTAGTAGGAATGAAATAATAGTAATTAAATACAATATAACATAATACTATAACCATAATACATTTTAAAAGTTGAATTTTACAACATTAAAATTTCTAAATTAAATATGATTATTACGAGTCTTAGAAATGTACATATATAATATATATGTATATTTATTTATTTATTTACTCATTTATTCATTTATATATAACAGTAAAAACCTTACTGAATGATTTAAAAATAATATTATGTACCTAATTAAAAATAAACCACACACCTAATAATAAAATACATTTGCACATTTATCTCTACGATAAAACTGTTGATCTAATTTCACTATTTAAAACAATATATGTATATAAAAAAGTACCCATGTAGTAATATTATAATTTATAAATAAACAAATAATACTTCAAATGTGTAATAAAATGCTATAAATTAATATTTGTTTATAAATGTTGACACGTATTAAGTATAATTTTGTCTCGTTTCAAGGACCCCTTTCTCCTGTACTTTGTAGTTTGTAAATATATTCGAAGAAGAGGGGTCGAGTTTAAAAAATATAGGAAAAGATCTTGAATACTGTCCAAAAAGATCAATAAACTTTAAGCTATTATAAAGTTATTTAAACACCGTTGTACCCTGTATTGCCTATAGTGATAATGTGATATAAACAACAATTTCAAAAACGTTCGACCTTGCATCATGACATGTTATATAAGAATCGGTTGAATGTTTACTTGATTGGGTTATTATAATATACATAGTTCAATGTCAATCGCTCATATCAGAGGCGGATGTTTATGGGTTGTGGTCTTGTAATTCGCATAAGTGCACATGGATACATTTTATTACCTACGTGTTAAAAAAAATATTGTTTACGAACTACCTAAAAATGATCAACAAGCATGTCACGAGAATATTTTTTGCCTACTTTATAATAGGCTGATCAAATGTATTTATCGTCGCTCGTAATTAGATGTATCGATAAAATATATAAGTAAGTCGCATATGATGTATAAAGTTGTATGTGCAACTTAATTAATAATTATGAGTTGCTTACCTTCTCCTTACCTCGAAGCACAAATAAGCCTTCAAGACGTGCTGTCCCGTCGCCCCTTTTATAACACTGTTATTTTCAATGTGCCTCTTTATCCAAGAAGGCCTGAATAAACTAATGATTATAGGTAAGTACTTGTTTATCTATAAAAGTTCTTGAACATTTCTATATGCAACATAAATTATAATAATATACCTAGGTAGGTACTAGCCATATTTTAATTTACATGATAAATCTTTGTGACCTACATTGAATATAGTATGATATATCATTCGAATACTTTTCACAACTGTTGTGCTTGGTTCTTTCAGTGCTCTGAAATAGTCGTATAGCTAGATAGCTTAGCTAGCTATAGAGTCATGCGGAAACCTGGTATACTGTCAACCACTCGCCAATACTTCCTTTTAAGTCTTTTAAGACTTCGGATTGACAAGCATTTATGCGACGGTGATAGATTTGTTATAGTGTTTATTGATAACTTGTATAGACCTAATTAGTATATACCTATATATTAATTTTGAACATATTATTATATATCATTATATATTATATGTTTTTTGTTAAATTTTTAAATAATTGTTTCTTCATAAAATTGAATATTATTTATAATATTTTTTTTTTTTTACTATTGTCTTTAGCTTAAAGCGTCATTTTAACTTTTTGAAAGGTACGCTAACTGAACTACCCCAAAAAAAATTAGCAGGCAAATATATATTGTAGTACTACTGTTACTAATAGAGTTATTACAAAAAAAATAAATATTTTTCTTGCTACGCTCGAAAATCAGGATCTTTATATTTTCCATACAATAACCTAATATAATATTATGAATATTTTATATCTAATAATACTAATTTAGAAGGTACTTAAATTATTTAAATGTAAATATTTAGGCACACATATAATTTTATCTATAACATTGTATTTCAATACTTAAGACCAATTAAAAAAATTTTTGACTAGCGCAGAAAAATGATAGTTAGGTTAAAAAAACGATGGTAAAAAATACAATCACTTAGGTATGCGATGTATAAACATACCCTGCAACGCCTCAAAAACTTTTAAGCTCAAAAATGTTTTCCATAAGAAAATCAATTGTAAAACAACAGTGATTGATACAAGTAAATAGAACAGTTTCCTACAAAGTCAAATTCGAAATACAGAATATAATTTTAATTTAATTTATTGAATAAAAATAAATAATTTTTTTAATAATTCAAAAACTACACAAAGAGTCAATTATTTTATTTTATCTGTATAATATTTGTATTTCTTACATTATAAAACGAATTTATATGCAAATAAAAATACAATTGTATTGTAATATTATCATCAAAATGCAATATAAGTATATACAATATACATATACCAACACACACATATATATATATATATGTGTGTGTGTATATTACAAAATATCTAAACAAGTTATTAATAATACACATTTCAACATTTTTGTAACTTATAATGTTTTAAACGCAACAGGACCTTCTGCGTATCCATGAATGAGTAATGACTAATATTATTGTTATTGGGGTTGTAATTTTAACCATTATATTACAATAAGTAGGTACTGTTGTTATATACAATATATTCATGGTTATACGCACCAGGCTATTTATATAATTGTATATAGATTCTGATTTTAATTATATTCTTGCACGAGTTTTGTTTGGTAAGCTTAGATTAAGCTAAAAAGTAATTTTAACTTGATATCTCGAAGGAAGGGATAAATCACCCAATGATAATACCCCTGAGGCCCTGAATACTGCCAATATATAATAATAATATTTTTTTTTCAATGATTTTTAATTGTTAAAATAATATTATATAAATATATATTTATTTTTGGATCTTCATTTTTCATAGTTTCTTATAGTATGTCCACATCTTATACTTGTTTATAAATCGTTAAAATCGTTTGTTTAACACATTTATTTTCAAGATATATACTTACAATAATGATATGAGATTTATTATAAACATATAAATACCTGATTTATATATAAATTACTGATTTTTTAAATTCCAAGTCAAAGTTATATAACTTCAACTGCACAAAGAATAAATCACTGTTTTCCACTAAGTATGTACTTGCCAAAGTATATAATAGTATAAGTATATACTGTATATATTTTGAGGACCCCTTTCATTTGGAGGTTGTTGGCGTCCATCTTTCAAGGGAAATATGCTTCTGGATTTAAGAATCACAGTATAGACAACGTGGTTAAGTCAACGTCCACCCAAGGACAACTATAGCAGGTATATATATTATTTTTTTTTTTGAGTTCGTTATTCAAACCCTGTTCTTCTTTCGTTAATTTACATATTTCTCATCTTGGTGATTTGTAGACGCCAGACGGTCATCGGCCTTAGGTTCAGGGGTCAATGCATTTATGGATTGGAATCGTCATTGGATTTCATTGAAAAATTCTTGAAAGACTGAATAGGTTAATGATCTTATATAAAGTTTTATAATGTTTTATATCAACGGGACATTTTAATTTTTTAGACGTTCTTAATTACTAGCAGACGTCAATCTTGCTCGATATTAAAAAATACAATATTTATATATACCGTGTGTTCAGCAATCTAGGGAACACTGCATTTCTCAGCCGGATTATGTTGGGAAAAATCGAATTTGTTTTTAATGGTACATAGGTACACATTTTCAGATAAATTTAAATTTTTTAACCCTCTCGGTACGCGCATGCGCAATGCAACTTATTTTTTATAATAGCAACCGGTATTACCAAATTCGGATAGACTGAATTTTTTAAGTCATTTTGACAGATTAACCATGATGGCTCTAAAACCAAAATTGACTGAATGAGAGCCATTCAAATTTTAATAAATAATACATTTTTACAATTCATTATAAAATTCGTAAAACCATTTATAATTATTTATTATTGGTTACTTTTTAAATATGATGACGTATTTTTTTTTTATACGAGTTATAAATATGATTAATTTAATATGGATATAAAATTATTTAATTAAAATTGATTACAACTGTATACGTAAAAATATTCAAAAAGTAACCAATAATAAATACAGTGAAAACTCTCTATAATGAATCTGAAGGACCATGTGATTTCTTTCGTTATTTAAAGTTTTCGCAAGAGAGTAATTAATAGGTTTTAAATCAAACAACCATTATAAGTTAACTTAATGTTATTTACGTAATATAGAGTTTTTCTTTGTAACGAGTTTCGTTATAAAGAGTTTTCACTGTAATTGTAAATGGTTTTATACATTTCATAATGAGTTGTAAAAATTTATTATTTATTAAAATTTGAATGGCTCTCATTCAGTCAATTTTGGTTTTAGAGCCATGATGGAGCAATTGGTCAAAATGCTTTAGAAAAATTCAGTCTATCCGAATTTCGTATCAAAAATACCGGTTACTATTAAAAAAAAAATAAGTTGCGTTGCGCATATGCGCTTACCGAGAGGGTTAAAATTTTTTAATTTATCTGAAAATGTGTATTTATGTATCACTAGCTTGTAAAAAAAATTTCGATAAAATCGACTTATTCCAACATAAATTCAGTGTTCCCTATAAATTGGTAAACACACGGTATATATAGGTTTAAATTATTTGTAATTTGTAATTATTAGTAAAAATGTAAAGCCTGCAATATCTAAGCAAAATACCTTTCATGGCATACCCACGGGGTTGGTGATGAAAAATAAACCGAAGCACTGAAAATATTTTTCAAAATCTGGGGAAGTCGCTCTGCTGTATAGAAGGTGTGAGTGTACCCATCACAACAATCGACATTGTTTAGCTGTTAGGTCACTGTAATAAAATGGAAGTGTTAAATTTGAATTCAATGATCAATTACTGTACGAGTATACGATAATTAACGTTTCTGATTGGAGACAATTTGTCAGCCTATTTATTTCTTAGGATATTTTACTAAATATTTATAATTTATATTGATATTAGTAATTTAATAGGTTGAAATATTCGCATATTATATTATATATTTACATGAATACATGATATAACTATATAAGTATATATTATATTATTTCATATAAATAAATATTTATATAAAAATACTACTAAATGCAATAGACATTATTAGGTAATATTCAAGTAAATGTGCTATTGGAATATTAAAAGTCTAAAAATGAGTTATGCATATGTATTTTTAAGATTTATAAATCGATATGAACAACTTATGTGGGATCTCGTATTAAATTATAATGTTTCCATGTTAGAGAAGAAAACATCCATATTATCAAAAAATGTCATACAGAAGTACATTGTATTTTATAAAATACATTATTCGTAATGTCTACACTCGTTATATGATTGCATCTATCTGTGCAATATTGTTCCAAGACGGCTTATTTTTTACAATAAATATAAATTAATTATATAATGTTACATAACAATTTGACCATATAAATGTTTTTTGAGGTTTAAATACAATTATGTTAAATACCTATACATGTATATTAATTATGACAGGTCTGATAAGAAATATTGTAATTTTTGTAGTTATTAATTTATATATTTATAAATCATGTACGGAAACCAGGAACTTATGTGTTCCCGGAGTATTATTTTTTTTCAATTTCCACAGTAGATTTCCTTCAATTCAACAATTATTCAAATATTAATTCTCTGTTAAATTTTTATGCAGGTGGTCTATGATTCAGACATACATACTATATATAACTATAGTTTAAGGAAATAACTAATTTATTAAGAACTTTATGACTGTCAACATTTATACTTTTATATATATTGTATGTTGTACTAATGATTTAAGTATAATGTAAAATCACATCGTTTCTCAATAAAAAAATTTAAAAATATAATATTCTTATAACATAAAGGTATAATATCGTTAAAATTGTTTGACACCAACTCTTTTATAGTTGTATCAATTATTATATAACTATTTAATTCACTACAGATAATTATCATATATTGGCAGTGATGTCGGTGATGATCCATAATCCATGACAGTGGGCATGCATATTTGTAGCATATTCGGGTTGATATCCTACAATACCAATTTTTTTCTTGCATATTAATTTATTTCTATAAAACTATTTTTTAAATAATTTTCAGATTTAATTATATAATAATAAATATACCTTACTCAGACAAATTTAATACCGTGTGAATAATTTTTGTCATACCGTAGATGTGTAGGTACACAACTCATGTGTTTTTTTTTAGAAGTAATTTTGGCTCACAGCAATCAATTAGTTTTAATTTTTTGAAACAGTTTGATCTTATTAACAATTTCTGAGATTCTGGAATAAAATTTTCATTAGGCATTCATTAAGGCATTAAGAACTAATTTATCTGTGATACCTATACATCATACACATACTGTCATATCGGATATTTTTGAATTAGCTAGTTTTTTTTTTGTTTTCAGAAAATAATACCTGCAGTTCCTTTGATAGCCGTATTGTTTTCATAATAAATTTTAAAATTTATATTCGTATTAAATTTTCCTCAAAAATAGTCAAATTTTCACTTCGCATTAAGTATATAATTCACATGAAACATTCATCGTTTAATAAATGTTCAGCAGTTTACAATGTAAGTTTTAGGTGTCAAATATGGTATGTAATTCCATAGATATCGAAAATTTCTTTTTAAAATAAAATTATTGTTCAATGGATTTTAAGCATAAAAGTGTAAATATTTTTGAACATTGTACCTATATTTTGTAAATTTTTGTGCCAATACCAAAAATGTAGTTTAATGTATTCATATTTTATATCCTTTATTTTATCGTTTAGTATATATACGAGTAATATATATTATGTGTGGATATTGGATACCACCATAATATTAAGTTGTTTATTTAAATTATACAGTTTCTGTATTCATTAATATCTTAAGAAAATAGATTAACCTTTGGTAACTGAAATTATGTTTACCCAACACTTACATAACATAATATACGTAAAATACATATTTATTTCATACTTTTATGCTATATGTTAGTATCCCGCGTTTAATATACCTATTATAATAATGGAATACCGCCAAAGACCTGACGTCGGCAGTTTAATACACAAGTTTTTTTTTTTTTTTCGTTAAGTACCTGTTTGAGGCCCGAACGAGGGCAAACCTTCATAATATACATAATATATTTTATATATATATATATGTATATATATATATATATATAAAATGAAAATCTATCAGTGAGAAATGATTTATATATTATTAAACTGCGTATTGAAAATTGGCTACAATTTTATATTTTGATGCTATATATGTATAAAAAAAACTCGTTGGTATACATAATGTCGGATGATCAAAAGTACGCGACGTAATTAATGTGCCCAAGGTCTGAATGGGATTCCGTTCTACGTCTCGACTGTATATATCGTCCATGAACTGTACCTATATGCGTCTGATATTATTATCTCATAGGTAATGTATTATTCTGAATATGTTAAAATTATCAAAAAAATAATATATAATATCTGACCTTGAAAAGAATTCGTCTTACTTTCATTGAAAATAATTGTTTCGTGAAAAAAAAATTCAATATGCATACAATTTGTGCAAACTCGCTATCACTGTCTTTAGAAATTATAAGAAATATTGAATAAGAAAAAAAAAATTAAAATAAAAACGATTTAAAATTGATATTATAATATTTAATAAAATTAAAATGAATTAACAAAACATTTTTGACACGTCATTATATAGGGAATTTTTCATCCCCTATTGTGGTGTTCCTGGATGGTGTTCGTTTATTCTCAAAAATAAAAATTAACTTAGACCTAGCTTATAGGCATACTTAATTTTAAAAACCAGTGACAAATTAATACACACAACAATTACTATATTATATCTGCCTAAAATATCTGAGCAGAGTGTACAGTTGATGTTTGTACAAGAAGTTTTACGTTATTGGAAGCTGTATTTACAATCGCTCGTTTTAATCATCCCTTCGAAAAAAAATCTGATGCACCATTCACTGGTATACCTAGTATAAGTAATGGGAAAGTGTTTAGGTCTTTATATTCTAGTTGTACCTACGACCTACCTATTGTTGTGCGCTACAAATTTAATCTTTTTATTACATTTTTTAGTGAAATTTATTGAAAATAATATCACATACGCAATTTCAACAATTTAAAAAACTACACCTAGAATTAAGCGTTTATCCTGCAGCTACTTCTATACAAGCGTTTAAGTTACAAATAGTTATTACTTTTTTACCAGTGACTATTAAAATAGTAACATTTTTTATTTTATTCAAAATATTATATTAAAAAAATGTTTTTATGTTTTCTATTTTTCTCATAATTAAATAAGAACGTTACAAAAACGCCAGTATTATAATTATTTTTAAATCATAAATTCTTTTTACATTTTTCCTGATTTCAATAATATTATTGATATGTTTTGTGTGATAAATAATTTATTATATACCTTAGCCTATTTATTAATTTTTTGCATTTTAATAGATTTTTTCCAGAAATTCACAATAATTTAATCATTTACATCTCAATGATTTCCTATAAAAAAAGTCATTAAATATATCTACTTACGTAATATTATATCGATATACATTATATATACGGCTTAGAACGTTTTCGGTGATTATGTTTTCGACAAACAAATTTGCATGTATTTGAAATGTATGCTAATGGCTCTGTATTATTATTATTGAATTATAATTGTAACTAGGTAAAAGCAAAGATGAACGATTTACTTAGGTATCATGATAAAACACCTCTCAACACGTGGCCACGTGGGCCTCGGGATACTCGAATGTTCTATTTAGGTAGTATAAATTATTTGTGATACCATAATCAGATAGTTACCTCCTACCTATAAATTACTGAAATACCATAAATTAATCTATATATCTATATAGTGTGAATATTTACACGTGTTTATGTGTGTAACACTGTGGCGTTTAATCCATTA
Source organism: Diuraphis noxia (assembly GCF_037042655.1). Lineage (NCBI taxonomy): Eukaryota > Metazoa > Arthropoda > Insecta > Hemiptera > Aphididae > Diuraphis > Diuraphis noxia. The sequence continues at coordinate 24,303,350 of NW_028301715.1, read as the reverse complement.
AAAAATACTACAATTAAATCGTTTGTAAATACCGTAAAGAAATGACCGGACTTGAACCAATGACCATGAATATGTTTACATTAGCATATTATATGATGATTAAACTATAGAGTATAAATTTAGAGACAAGGTTAAAAGTGACGTTTTACAAATTTGTTTATTTCATAAATGTTAATAACAATTAAAATAAGAGGTGAATTAATCGGTTTTCGGATGTTGTTATTTACACGATTTTGCACCACGTGATTCATAGTTATATCACCATCATTGCATGGCAAACACGTGGTTTTGATCATAAATGAATATCGAATGTTTGCAACACAGGAAATGATAAACACATTATACAGGTACATTTTGAAACTTTAGCTTACTACATCGGTATGTTAAAAGAGCATCTTTTTATGAAATTGAATAATTTAGTAACGGTTGGTAGGTATTACATATAAAGATTATTTATCTATTAAACGTAAGGTATAACACTATTAATATCGGTAAGTACAAGGTACTCTTTAAATGAGGTAGTCGGAGATCTTAGTTTACAGAATATAATATTTTTACATTTTATAGATTTACCAAATACTCATAAATATTTTACTAGTTATTTGAACTATTTGATTAATATTTACTGTAAATAATCAAATGTCAACACTCAACTATGACTTTTAATATCCTTTAAAATTTTTTTTCGTATTTTAAAAATAATTTCAGGCTCACTTAGCAATTCATTAAATATCCCCAAAAATCACGCAAATGCAAAAACTATAATATATATAGGATAAGATGCATACTGACATTACCACAGGTATGAGACGAACCACCGGTTTCACGTTACATCCGCATTCAAGCAATTACTATGAATAATATTATAATCTTATAATCTTATCTTATTAAATGTAGTATGTTATGTGTATGACTTGTATAGTTACTTTACCCATAATATTATATTTTTTTCGATGCAAGCGATGATGACTTGGCCATATGGAGGTAGTTTTAATATTAGATTGGTGTCACTACGTTTTCTAATTTTCGTTTTAAATACAAAATGTACGCGGTGTGCATGTTTTGCGGCCGAATAATATTATTTTATATAGTTATTATATATATCTTTATATACTATAATATGATTACTTTATATGGCGATCTTCAAACTGTTTTAGATGATATATTTTCAACACTATACAGGTGCACCGTGCCCGTATATAATATAATTACGTGCGTTATACATATTATATTACCCATATTATACAGTTGATGTTTAACTGAAGATACTCCAACGTTCCCAACTTGTTCTTTTATCTATCCCGAGTATGTGTAGCTACTGCAGAGCACTATTGCTGCTGCATAAGCGTATTCGCATATTACGATATATAATAGCATAGACATAATTATAATTTATTGTCTTGTGTTTCGACTTTTGCCGGTTCATGCGTGGAGTTATATACGCGTTGGGTATATACTTCTTTCAAATATTGTGATGTTGTAATGTGGTGAACGTCTGGATAGTTCAATGAACTGTTTTTATTGCATACAATACTTATAAGTATAGCTAATAATAATTGTCTTCATATGTTTCAAAACTTATATATTAAATATGTACTTATGTACATAATATTGTATATAATAAGTATACTGTATGTAGTATGTCTTATTTATAATTGAATTTGTCACCACAAACAAACACACTTTTGCTAAGTGATTTTTTAGGTTATTAGTATAGGAGTTTACATTTAATGATGATTCAGGTAAAAAGGTTATTCGTGAAGGAGTTTACATTTGGCCCACTGATTAACCTCTTTTTCCTTAATAATGAAGTTATTCAAAAGCTGATTTTGGAATCTTTAAATATTATATTATATTAAGGGCACGAGGCCTAAAGGTGCAATTGCATTTTACATAAAATTAAAGAATACAATATATGATAACAGAAAGAAATTAAAATTAATAATCTATAAAACTAAAAGAATACAACATTTCGAAGACATAATAATAATTAATAAAACACATAATATATATAAATTAATTATAGACAAATAAAAGTAAGGTGCTCATTAGCCAAACGCATCCTTCGGTCAATAGGATCATTTATATCATAGTTAGTATGATGAAAAGGAATTAAAAAAGTATACCGTGACTTAGTGAAACGAAGAGGAACTCTAAAGTTAACTAGGGATATTAAATATACCTATTCAAAGGCCATATTTTCAAATTCTTGAGATTTTTGTACCACTTAAGGAGTGTCCTGTGGCGTTACAAACTTTTATTTTTCAAATAAGAACCCCCTTTTTGTATACTGTAAATTATATAGCTGATCAGTTTTTTAAAAATGTTGATGTATTAAAATTTAAAATCAAATTCTAATGAGTAGTTTTTGAGTTATTAAACCTTCCATACTTGTTTTCTATTATATTTGAGTGTTTAATAATAATAATTTGATATCAATGAATTTTTTTTCGTGATAATTAATTTAAATATTTTTAAAAATTGTTCTTTTTTTCCGTGTTTTTTTTTTTTTGTTGTTCTTATTTTCCGTGTTCATTTTTTCCTTGGTATTTTTTACCTATTACCCTAAATATTATAATGCCTGTGAATCTTATGTATAATAGTAGGTATAGTATACTGTTAGTGTATCATAGTACCATATATAGTACCATCTATATCTATAAATATCAAATTGTTTAATATATTTATTCATTTTTCAATAAATTTACATTCTTACATGATATTATAATTGCATGAGGTATTTCGGGTATTCCAATGACTGGCCACGATAGTATCTAGAATCTTCTAGAAGAAATAAACAAATAGCAGTGATAATGCTGCTATTTTTTACATTCATGCGATAGCTTAGGCTAAAATACTACCGGACGTGGACAATAAACATTTACACGTGCTATCTACTGAATCGATGTATAGTGAAATGTAATATTGTAATAATAGTATAGATTTAAAATTAATATTAAAGTTTCTTTTATATCCTTGCCACACATTTACAACCCTTCCAACTTAAGAAACTCACAAAAATAATACACAAAAGTAACCCCTACCGTACTATCCCACATCCAATGGCTTATGTTGACGCGGGTTTTTCCTAATAAAAAAAATTCTTTTGATTATTTAAAAATTTAAAGAAGGATTATTTTTTGTATTTTCAATATGCCCAAAGCAAAAATAATAGTGGTAAGTAACTGAATGTCACTCTGCTGTACAGTAGGTTACAATAAGTGAGTTACTGTGTATAGTATTAAATTTGTATACGAAAAACGATTATGAGTGGATACGGTTTATCAATCTAGGATATGCTACACTATAATAATTTATTGCATTGTTGTAATTATTTAAAAAAAAAAATGTTGATACCTTTAAATTAAATTTAAAATTAATCAAATCAGATTCATTATGTACCCAACAACCCAACTCAATCATTCAATTTTATGAATACATAGGCACAATTTTTTTTATTAGCATTTGAAGTTCAAATATTGACAAAAATTCGTCAAACCAATGAATATTTGCAAATTAGAGTTTAAAAATCATAAATATGTTTGTGTTCATAACTAAGAATTAAAAATACAACACTAAGTTTTCCATAAGTTTTTCTACAAGTAGCTATAGAGAAAACTCAAAGCGTAATTATAGGAAAATGTTTTGAGTATTTGAGTTTTAAATTTTTATGAAATCAGGTATATGTATATATATGATAATATAAGGTATTATGAATTATGATAACTACATGCAATGTTTTTTGAAAAAATTGATTAACCATGCCTTATTCAAAATGCGTCCTAATTGCAAAATAAAATATTTGTTTCAAAATAGAATATATAATATGACAATATTTAAATATAATATATCCTAGACTGACAAATCATCTCCGTTCAGAATCGTTTTTCGTATACAATGATACCTATCATTGGATTCAAATCTAACCTACCCTAGTCAGAGGTCCACCCCACCATCTAATGTAGCTACAGCAGAGCGACATCCACTTACCCGCTTTTTTTTATCTATTAGAGCCGCAACAACTAAGGTTATTGACATATTGTACAATGTAAACATTAAATTAGGTGCTAAATAACATTATTAATATTAGTAATTTATTATGATATTAGAAAAACAACTAGCTATAAACTATTACATTTATTTACTTATATTTTATAATAATATATATTATTTAATTGTTTTTCAAGTACTTCAATAGCATGCATAATAATTGTTAGGTACTTAAATTAATTCAATACATTCACTAAGTAGAAATCAATGTCCTTAAATATTGTTGAATGTTGATTATTTGCAACTCATATCATCACGTCTTATTAATTATTCAAGTGTATGTATTTTTTTAGGTCAACATTTTAAAAATATTAGATATTTTTATCAAATATTTCATTAATATATTGAACGTGATGTGTTAGTCTCTTTTTACGATAAATACAAATTTTTAAATAGCGGATATAGAAATTGAAATATAATCATTATATTTGTATATTTTTTTATATTATAATAAAATATTTTATACGACGTATATTTAAGAAATAATTAAAATACGACCCTGAATATATAGAACATATAAGGACAATATTTCGGTGTAATGTTTAAATAAAAATGACTCACATACGTGTTGCTGAAGGAAAACGATAACCGTCCCGCGCCGAGAGCAGATGATGCACTGAGTATATAATACCTATAATAATTTATTATTATGTATTATTTTTGTGCAAAATTTAATTATAAGATATAACTTTTTTTTTGTATTATCGACGGCGTTACTGGAATTGCTTGCGCATAACGTTACAGCGTCGCCATCGTTTATTACAAAAAAAAAAAAATGAAAATGAAAATGATGTTATAAAATATAGCTAGGTCCACATGGAATAGACCTAGGCGTATAAGCCTATATGAGTGGCGTAGCCGAATTTTTCTTTGAAGAAAAGGAGAGAAGGATACTGTTATTTTTTTTTTAAGAAAATGAATGAAAATATTATAATCATATTATCATTCATATTAAATTGCAGATGAGCGAGTGTGACTTACCTAGCAGCAGTCTTGTAAAGTACTTGAGTAAAAGTATTCTAATACTTTTTAAATACATTTGAAAATAGTACTTGGACACGGTATTTGAATACATTTTTTAAAGTATCTGTATTTAAAATTAAATACTATTTTTAAATACTTTTTTTGTTTTACCACAGAGTATATGAAAATATAAAATATAATATTTTCATATAATCTGTGGTTTTACTTTTTGTACAGCCGTACCGGGACGCCAAATTTAAATAAAATAATACAAATTGTACAACATTTTTATTTATAGATCGTTCATCACTGTTGTGTATTGTTATATTGTAATATTTATAGAGGCATAAACTATATATTATTATGTATACATTTATTTAATTGGATGTATACAGTCCGTTGATTTCCTAATAAAATTGGAAATACCTTTAGTCGAATTATGTACATATAAAAATAAAACAACGAATGACGATTGGTAATATACAGGGTGATTCATGAGGCGTAAAACACTCATTATTTATAAAAACTATTTACTTTTTTCAAGTTTTCTTTTTCTTCAACATTTTAGATCTATGCTGTTCTAAAACTATATAAGTTTTTAATATTTTTCACCCTTATATTTATTAGGTAAACCACTATCAACTTTTGATTTTTAAATGGCAACCTATATTAAAAATATCATAAATGAATAAGGCTATTTTTTAAATGAATTTCACGTTTAAATTTTCATTTTTCGTTAATCCGTTGACGAGATATAGTCTCCCAAAGTTGGATGGTTTTGGGGTGGTGTTAGTGTATAAATGTGTTATACCATGTCAATACTTCCACACATGCCATAGTCTAGATTATATCTTCATCATAAAAATAATTGTGCACATCTACTCTACAAATCAAAGTGGTTATTATTTATGCCACTAACCCAAGGGTTAAATAACAATAACTAGTTTGCCACATTTATAAAATCAGTACTGAATGTTTAGTGTATAATATATAAAAGGTATTGTTGTCCAAGCTATAGGTAGTATTTGATGGTACTTACAACATCCACCAAGGACCAAAAGTGCTGCATTCTTATTCTAATTAGTTTAAGTAATACTAGATAGTGCTGAAATAAAAAATTAATTCAGTTTACTAATGATTAAGCTTATTTATAAGGTTAAGGTAAAAAACATTAAAACAAAAGTATTTGAAAGTATCTTTAAATACTTTTTAAAAGTATCTTTTACAAGACTGCCTAGCAGCCCAGCGCGCATGCATTATTGAAATAATCCTCGCGCAGAGTTGGTAAACGAGCTCATCGTTTCGTCTGGCCGACTACGTGATAGTGTAATAGGTGATGATCGTAAATAAATACACTTGTTATTAATCAATTGCTGACAATACTCGTTCCGCCGAAATTAAATCGTACTGCACGTTTGCAACTTTGCAATTCACTTTTAAATCATTCTAATTAAACAATAAGGGACTATCTATAAATGAAAATATTATTGACGCTTGTAACGTGAATCCGGGTACATAGTCAAGAATAAATCCTGGTTCAAGACAAGTTCACACTTCTTCATGAACCGTAAATCCGGTAAAAAAGTAGTCGGTGATTTTTCAAAATGTATTATTCTTTCTTTTTAAAGTAGGTAATTGTTGTGAACATAGTGGTAAGCGGTAACTGGATTCTTGTATCATAATGAAACAATCACCCATCAGTTCGAATTTGTTATTTAATAATTATTTTCATAACCAGTAACCACATAATCATAAACATACGACTTGTGTAGAAGCGATTTATACATTCTGGTTTCTGCAACATAACATGATATTTAATCATAAACATTATGGTTAACCGCTTAAGTAACCACAAGATTCAGCCAATCACAGCGTGCCTATAACTGAAGAAAAAATATCCCCAGCCTACAATATTACTCATATAGAATTTTATTCGCCTAATAAATAACCCCGGAAAAATTTGAAAAAAAATATGTATCTACAATATCAGTACCTATACCAATGTAATGTACAATAATATCTATACTGTCCGACATTATGTAAAGTTCTGACAATTATAAGGCTTTGATTCTCAACCAAGACTGACTCGCCACTCGCCTGTGTTAAAACACAGCGAGTCATGGCTGCACCGTCCGGCCGAAAGGGTTTGCTCAGCAAATTCCGTTTAGCTCGGCGGTGCTGTACAATATTACTACTACTAATACATACATTTTACATATAATGAGTAACCAGGGGTTCTTAGCATTCATAACAAGGCTATAACTTGGGTAACACATATACAAATTAAGAGAAAATTCTTAAACCTCTAACTATACAAAAATTTAGACATTTTCTAAGATCCAACATCTCACTCTTCAATAAATTAATAATATACAAAAAACAAATTATTCGCCCGCTTATGACTTATTGCATCTAACTTTAGGGCTCAGCCAAAAATTTCAGTCAAATAATCTTAAGATAATAATTAAAGCTGTGTGATATGTCAGTAACCTTACTTTACACAACGACCTTAACGTCTGCACTATACCAACTTTCGCCTGCATTTATAATTCTAACTTCCACGCGCATATTCGTAATCAACCTAACCCTCCAATTTCTAATCTTTCCTCTCCCACCATTCCCAATAATCCTCCCCACCGACTAAAACATAACAGTTATGGTGATTTATTTACCATCAGCCAAATAAGAAAAAACTAATTCATTAATAATAAAAAATCTAAAAATCTAAATATATATATATATGAATATAGATATTATAATTAATAAAATAAATTAAATTAAATTAAATTCCTAAAATAAAATATTAAGTTTCCTATAATATTTTCCTGATTTTTTAAATTCAATTATGATTGTTATTATTTGTATTAGGTACCTATTCGACGTATTGAATATTTTAAATACTATATTTAAATTTTTATTTGATAATTGTATTGTTTGTTTTATAATTTTTAAATGATATATATTTAAAATAGAACTTGTAAAAATGTTACATCTTATTTCAGGAATTGATTTTTTATAGAATTATACATAATATAGTAATATAAACAAAATAATTAAAAATATTTATAAAATAATTTTTATATGATTACGATTTGTGAATGATGTAGTCTTGGAATTCATTTTCTGAGTTTTTCGTATGGGGTTTCCCTGGAATTTTGATTCCGATTACCATTATTATTATTTATTATGATTAAAATTGAATATGTTTTTGAAACTAATTAGTTATAATACAAACACTAGTTGTTCCAAATTCTAATCCCCATGTTAATTATAAAATATTTTTGAAAACATTATTTAATCTGAAATTAACGTTTTACTGTTATTACTTTTTAATTTTTACCGTAATTAACAGAAAGTCGATTTTCAATTGTTTGGCTTAAGTAAGTATGATTCATACTCACTTTATTTAATAATACTTATTAGTTGTTTCGTGTTTTAAATATGTATTTTATGTATATATATTATACACTTAAACCTGAATAAAAGAAAATATGCCGATTTATTATTATTAACGAGTTTATATCAGTATATACCTGACATTGTCTTGTTGATGACTTTTAAAAACTAAGAAGCATGTATGTTATAGTAGTCGATACCTACCTAGAAGGAAAACATGATTTTATACTGCGTAATAAACTATTTTATAATATAATTAATTTTGTACAATCCAAAAGAATAATAAAGCCGTTCTCTTTAAATATCAACAGTACATATTTTTTATACATGTTTGTAGATATGATGGCTACAGTCAACCACTTGGAATGTACCCTTATAATTTATAAAATGGTTCTCGTGTCCGTTCGAAATATATTATTATTCTGTGGGTTCGACAATTAATAGTTATACAGGTGCATGTAATAATATATGACTCTTTGAAATCGTCGACATTCCAATAACACATTGGGGGAGCGAACCTTTTTTTTCGTCTTATAATACGTAGGAACAATACCGAATTCCTTATAGACTATTCACCCCAATGAGTGTAAACGTGTTTGCATCGGATTTCTTGGAATTGCAGACCCTTCGTACATAATATAGGACTTGTTTACATCAATGAAAGTAAAACCGGATCTCGTATGTGGTGGACGAGTCTACGTCTTGCAGACGACCTTATCGTCTCATTAATGTGTCTTCAAGGTTTTATTGTCCACGACGTCTGTGGTTCCCTAATCCCATTGAACAGTTTGGAGTCGGTTTAAAAGTTCAAAGAACTCTAAGGCGACTCCTCTGCTGGGTTTAAAAAAAAAAAATTACGATTTTTATTTTTAATTCAAAATAACAAATTACTAAACATAATTATACCATGCGAATTACGAAATATTTCTGCTATTGTACATTGTATAACAATATTATATCGATTAAATGATATAATAATGATATAATAAATTGTCAATGGAATAAACAATGTACCTATGGTAAATAATCCATTTCCAGATTTTTATTATTTGTACTGATACTGGAAATGACTATACATACACTTAATTATTTTTCTACCGAGGTAATAAATTTCAGAATGAACAAACATTGGCAGAATATCAAGTCTTCGTAATTTCAATAGGAACAGAAAATTAGCACTACAAACATTAAATTATTATCACGAATAGGCTTATTCTTAAATTTCGAGGTGAACTTCATGTCACAAAATGAATAATATGACTTGATGTTTATATATTTTGTCTATCGAGCAACTTATGAGTAAACAATTTAGGAGACTTATTTTTAGACCATTTTTTTATAGCAATATTGTAAGCAATTTTGTACGTATGTATAATATGTAACTATACGTAATAATTTTTTTATTCAATTCGACAAAAACCATTGTATTATACAAATCGCGATCATTCGATCATGTGCGCTTAACGCCGCCACAATCACAATGTACATTAAGTATTCATTCAAATGATATTGTACCTACAGAATGAGTATTATCTAATGTAGAATTTATGAATCTGATTTAGTAAAATAAACGCGTAAGACAATATTATTTATTGAATATATTTACTATTTTTTTTCCTACAACGACGAATATTTAAAAGTGAAATCTGCAGCATGCTTTGTACAAATACTTTGTACGTTATTTTCATTATGGTATTTTTATGTGGTTTGTACCGACAAATGATTTTGAAACAAATACCTACACAATAATTACCGATGTCGATATGAAATTACAATAATCCGTCGGCTACTCATGGATTTTCTGCTTTTTTTCACGCGTTCAAAATGTATTTTTTCTCTCGTAAAACCATTGTATTTTGACAATACACTATTATATTATATTATGGACGGCGGTACCAGACACAATACCGTCATAAATTCTGATAATTCAGATTAACATCAACACATCATCATATTTTCTACAGTCCGTATAATCGTCGTCAGCAAGAAGGTTTATGTTGTAGTTTAGTGCGTAATACGCATGTATACGCGTTATAATATTATATCGACTGCAATTAAAAAACACCGTTTATCCACTGGTAAGTTTTTAATGAATATGTCTTTTTTGTTCTATAGGTTTAACATTTAAATTGGGATTTTTCGAGTTTACTATAATTTACTCTTTCTAGTTAGCACATATTATACCGTCCTATCCATTTTAAAATATCAGCTGAGAAAAAAGATTAAAAACAACGAATTACCTGCATAATACGGAAAGTGTAGGTATTTTTAGGAAAATTGAATTTACAATTAAATGCATTTTTTTTGTCTATATCATCACGTTTTGAAGCAGACAAAAATAATTTAATCTTAAACTTGAAGGGATGTTTGAGTAGTCTATAGTTGAATCTAGTTAGTGCTTTTCGTCTTGCAAGGTAAATGGTGTTTAGTGTTTAGTGGTTTAGTTTCCGGAAACGTCGTATGTATTCCAACATTTCTTTACACTTATGACGCCTATATGGTTCGGTCGTTCGGTGATTTTTATACGAATTTAAACACGATTTGTTTATTCTCGCGTTGACGGATAAATGAATGATTTATAGTTTTAATATTGATGAAAAAATTTTGTTCTGAAATCTGCTGTAATAATAATAATAATAATAATAATAATAATAATAATGCACATACATGATTTTTGCTGGAAAAATCATCCCTGCCGTCGTTTTTGGTACATTTAATGGTGTGTTTTTCTTTAACGTAATTTTCTCCTTATCTAAGCTGAGAAATTTAATTAAAATTACAGTGATCTATTCGAAAAAATTTATACAAAATATTCCTGTGGCCCTGTGTCTCATATTTTTGTCCATTAATCACGCATTTAATCATATTCTGACATTTTAAGTTTTTAATAATAATATTTATTAAGACGTTGAGTATAGTTTTAAATCCAGCAAAAATAATTAAGTCGGAATAATGTTTAACTTATTAGTTATTACTATTATTAATAAGATTAATACTGCTATTTATTTAAAAATATATTATTATATGTATTTCATAAGGCAAACTGTTAGAAATATGGATTACGTTTTTGGCTTGGTCTGCACATTGCAATAATTACAAAATTATTTTCATTTAGCATTAAATTATTACTACGTATTTCAGTATTGCCTTATAAATTACATGATTTTGGTTTGAGCGTGAAATCAAAAATTAGATTCGACTGCAGTTGTATAGACATGATGTCCAACCAGTTCAACTCTCTCACCGCATATTAAAAATACTTATTTCAAAATATATCTGCGACCCAAGTGCCACAAATACATAAATATAGATTAAATTACCTATTTATATACAATTAAATTTATTTATACAGTTAAATTATTATTTATTAAACTAAATACCTTAAATATGTGTACCTTATTAATTTTTATTTATTTGCAATACAATATTTTAGTCATATATATTATATTAGGTATACTATAGGTATAACATGTGCTATAAATATTTTATGCTAACAACTTTTTTTGTTATTTTCTTAAGTCAGGTTTTGGAATAGTATATACGGAATGCTGACATTTGAATATTCCGGACTCCGGTGTTTAGTGTTAGCATTTATTTTCTTTATCCATACCTACCTATGATATTATGTCGTTTCGCAATCGCTCAGATATACCGTTCGAAAACTGTTTTTTTTTCTCCCGTACCGCACCGGCCGGACATATTCTACGCAATTTGTATACATTTTTTTTCGTTCACCCACATTTAGGACGCAATCGGATAATAATATAATAAAATATGCTCCACTTAGCAACCAGTTTTGAACGTGATCAAAACACGGGGAAGGTAAAAAACTATATAAATAAAAGGTCGAAATGTGTCGTGAACGGAATACGCTCGCGTTGTGTGCATTAAAATAAAATAAAAAGAAATAACCTGGTGTGACATACCGTCACACCAGGAGTGAGTTGGAGTTGCATGGGTGGGTAGCAGTATTTATATCTACTGTCCGGCAAGCATTACACTTGAGTTCGTATATATTATTAAATTATTCAATATTGCATTTAAAATCCATTATGATAAACATAAAATCATCGCATTCCCTGATAGACAGTGTATCGGTGAGATATCTCTTAACGGCCTGTAGTGATCGTGTTTTGACCGTTTTGGGTAACATCATCTATTCACAAATGTGCAGGTTATGACCGCGCTCATTTAAAGTAATTTTTTCGAAAACATATGATAGTTTATTTGCATAATATAACCACCTAAGGAAACCACTGAGAATAATAAAAAAAAAAAAAAAATACATTTGTAAAATTGAAATTAATACAATATAGTGACCACGTGTTTGCGAAACTGTCGGAGCCCAATCTAAAATGTGTAGATTTGGCTGTATAATATTATAGGTAGTTTGATAAATGTATGATTGTGTTTCTCAATATATACGTAATTGATTTGTCTTGCGAGATAAATGTAAAAAAAAACTTTTTTAGCATTTTATTCGTAGTATATTAATATACACACACTAATACGCACTTACAAACAAACGACTGCAGTCGTTAGCATATATTATGCAAAACAAAATATAGAGCGGTGCTTGATATTTTCCGTGTAAAGAATGAATTATAAATACATTTTTGAATGGAAGTTTGCCACCTACCATGGTTACAATATAAAAATGCCTTAAGCTTTTCGAAAATCGGTCGGAAAAAAATTTGATGCCAGCTCAAAAACATAACTACCAATTTTAAATTCTATAAAACTATAAGTCGTATCATTGGAAGTTGTCCTGTGATCTTTCCACACATCGTCCGCTTTTTGATGTATTAAACATCAAATGTATACCTATAACTTTTTTAATTTTACAGATTGTAAATATTCCACTTATTTATTTTAATAAATAAATACCATAATTAATGTTATAGTTTAATTACATCGCATATCACACCTAATAAACTGAAAATGTTTTACCAATCGTAAATAATAATTTTATAGGTACTATTTTATACTCGTACTTATAATATTGTCTTATAATAATCTATCTATATAACATTATTTTAAAGGAACTTAAATTATGTTTTGGATCATCGGTGTAATATTATTTGGTGTACTGTATGCTGGTTATCTATGGCGTTCCAACAGAAACTTGCCTCCAGGCCCTTGGGGTGTTCCAATTCTCGGCTATCTACCGTGGTTAAATCCTACCGAACCTTACAAAACATTAACGGCACTGACTTGTAAGTATGGGCCGATTTACAGCATTCAGATGGGGAAACATTTTGCAGTCGTTATGTCGGACCCAACACTGGTTAGAATGGCATTAGCACGAAACGAACTGGCAGATCGCACTAACTTCGAAGTTGTTAACGAAATAATGCAAGAACATGGTAGGTACTAACTACAAGGTATCTAAACTTCCTATACCACTTTCAATACGATTCAAGTATCAATATAGTTATTATATGGCTCTTATACCAATATTTTAAATTTTAATAATCTACCTATATAGGTTTAATATTTACACACGGGCCACTTTGGAAAGAACAGCGAAAATTTGTTTGCAATTGGCTTAAGGTGATCGGCGTGACCAAGTTCGGTGACAAGAAAAATAATTTACAACTACTAATTGCAGACGCTGTATCTACTACGATCTCGGTAATATTCGAGACAATTTTAGATAATTTAGAATCTATTGTAGATTTTTTTTTTAGAAATTACGACAGACAAATAATAGTCCGATTGACACGGGAAAGTTTTTTCTAGTAAACATAGGAGATTTCATAAATCTTATAGTGTTGGGTAAAGCGTGGCCAGAAGATGACCCTAATTGGATTTATTTACGAAATTTGGCTGAAGACGGATCTAAAAAATTTGCCATAGCTACTCCATTGAGTGTTTTGCCAATATTGAAGTTAGAAATTAATATATTAATTGTCGTGACATCCGTAAATAACGTATTCAAAAATATATTTTATTGTTGTATATGTAATTGTCCTAGGGTCATACCAAAGTATAGAAAAACTGTTATTGAAATAATCGAGGGAGTCAAAAATACGCATTTTATATATAAAAAATTGATGGAGAAACGAGGCAACGAAATTAATGAATGTGACGATTTGATGGCCATGTTCATGAAAGAAATGACAAAGAGAACAAATGAGAAAAGTTCTCATTATTTCACCGAAAAACAATGTTGTTTTCTTTTGTCTGATCTTTTTGGTGCTGGTGTTGAAACAACCGTGAATACCCTAAGATGGTTTCTTCTGTATATGGCTTTAAACCAAGAAATACAGGTAAAAAAAAAATATATTTTTTAAAATCATTGCTGAAATATATTATTATTATACACGCGTATTTTAGGAATATTTTATTTTGTAAATAAATTAAAATGTAAATCAAAGTGAATAATGATAATTATTATCCGTAGTACCTATCGAATTTCAATTTGATTACATTTTTTACATGATTATCATATGATCGTTTTGAATATTATATATTATGAACATTTAATGTAAGTATTCAGATAGACAGACTTTGTAAGTACAATAAAAAATAAAAACAAATATGTAGATTATAGGTAACAAAATGTCTTGAAACTAATAAAATAGTTACAAAGGTATAACTATTCTGATCTAAAAAAAAATTAAAAGAATTAACTAAAATTAGTGATAACGATTTATTAATATAATTTTAATAAAACAAAACATTTTTAGAACAACTTACAGACATTGCTGGATTCTGCGTGTACTGATGGTGGAATAATAGATTTAGAACACATAGAAAGTATTCCATTTCTAAAAGCTTGCGTGTTTGAAACGATGCGATTACGGCCGGTTGCTCCATCTGGAATACCTAGGTCAGTCAACAGCGAAATTACGATTTTGGGATACCGCATACCAAAGGGGACCATGGTTTTACCGCTGCAGTGGGCAATGCACCACGATGAAAAGTATTGGACGGACCCGCAGGCATTCCAACCGAAAAGATTTTTAGACGACGAAGGAAACGTGATAAGCAACAAAGCTTTCATGCCATTTCAAGCCGGTTAGTGATTGGAAGTGTCAATTTTTTTAAAAATAATTGAACTAAATAGTCAATGATATTTTCAGGTAAAAGAGCTTGTGTTGGAGATACGCTTTCCTACTGGATTCTCTATTTATTCGGTGCAAATATAATTCACAATTTCAATATTTCTACAGAACACGGTTTATCTGAAAAAGAAATAAACACCATCATGAATGGGGAGTTTGGCATAACGCTCAGTCCGGCTACGCATAACATTGTTTTTAAATCTCGAATTTAAGATTAATCGATTCTCAATTTGTTTTCGAATAATTAAAACTATCTTAAAATAAATA
Source organism: Diuraphis noxia (assembly GCF_037042655.1). NCBI lineage: Eukaryota > Metazoa > Arthropoda > Insecta > Hemiptera > Aphididae > Diuraphis > Diuraphis noxia. The sequence continues at coordinate 24,287,604 of NW_028301715.1, read as the reverse complement.
TAAACGAACGTAAAATAATTTTTGTAAATATTAGATATTTAAAATATTACCTAATACCTATGATTGGGATGTACACCAAATTTATAGTTTTCCAAACCACCGACTACTGTACACGATATTTCGCAGCTTGTGTGTGTGCTCTTATACATGTATATAATACTATAATGCACTTATGGCGGGAAAATTATTCCATTAATGTAGGAAGTATAATGTCTAAGGAGATTGTAATACTACCTATAATTAATAAGTAAGTAATAAACTAATAACTAATAACGCAAATATGACCGGTCTGGTCAGTTATATAGGTTATATTGACAGTGTTTACTACACCTCATGATGTCTACCGGCGATTGTTTTTTATCATCACCATAATAATTCATAAAAATAATATTGTATTATTTTTTTAAATTACTTTTAATCATTGGTTCTTCTGTCGCGCGCTTTAAAGTGGCATCTAAAATCGTGAACATAATAATATTGTCTACAGGCGATGTAACTAATACCAATGTTATGTTATTATGATTTAAGGGATGTAAAAGAATATAATATATAGTGGCGATTTTAGATAGTATTGTTTATGTATTTTGTATGTTTATTTTCGAAATGTGCTGTAAATAAGATATATTCTTTATCATCCCGAAAACGACGATATAAAATAATCAATGGCCAAATTTAAATAACAGGTTTTTTTCGCCCAATAACCCATATGAGCATTAAAAAACAGAAATTTTTCGTTCATATTATATTCGGTAGGTAGGCCACTAAGGTTGTATTATGTGACGTGTGTTGTATATATATATATAATTACGATTTACGAGTACTATCATTGAAACGTAATAATAACATTTTGTTAATGTATTTCTTTCGAATGCTATAAACGATGTAGGAAGTCACTGTGCTATATCGGTTTAGCTAGGTGATAGGTACAGTGAATTGCGATGCGTGCCATTGCGTACCCTTTGTATTGTGTTAACTCGTTTCATTTTGGTGTGCTGTCGGAATAATAATGTAAAAATATTGAATTTGTTTTTGTTTTTTGTATTAAACCAATTATGATCATATACGAATTCAACTGTGTGCACCTTATATATTCATTTAGATAGCCTACTGTTGGCTAGGAATGTCTTAAAATAAAACTTTATATAAAAAAAAAAAAAACACCTTATATATAATATATTTATATTCTTATCGAAAACCGAAGGAGGAACTGCTGTTTACATTAGGTACTTCTCCTCTGGCCACTATTGTTTATTGTAGGAAACAAAACAAAAATATGTTACAACAATATGCGTGAAATAGTATGGCCTACAGCGTGGACTCTACACTCAAAGCTACAAGGTACATCAACGCTGTAGGTGCACCTAATGAGATAAACGTTAAATACGATATTATTATATTATATTACATTATGATTATTAATTAATTTATTAGATATAAACACTTTATACGGTGAATAATATTAAAAACAGTTTATAAATAATCTAAATTATATAAAAAATGTTCATTCAAATACAAATGCATTATTTACATTAGGTAGGTAAACCAGGCATGTGACTAGACATTTTTCTATAAGAGGGCCAATATTTTTTGGTCCCTTTCTGTTTTTTGTACCCAATACCACTCCTCTCCTTATCAGACAATATCTATAAAAAATAATACTACATTTCACAATGTATTGTCTGTATTAGTTAGGTATTAGCATTATATTTTTGTTATTTATTAATATAGGTATACAATATACATCTTAAAAAGCCATATTAGGACAAGTCGTCTATTTCTATGGTTTGCTGCTTAGTGCTAAGTCTCTAACTCGATAGATAATAATATTATATTGGGACATACAGAGGTGGAGTGGGAAAAAAATTCAGGCCAAGAAAATTAAGTTCCTCTAGGCCACCCAAAATGTTCATCTCCTGGTTAAAAATTGTATTTTATCTAATTTTGTAATATACGTATATAGGCAGGCAAACAACAAATAGGTACTTACTAAAATTATATATTATTATAGTGTATGTACTTTAAAGATAAAACAATTAACAAAACTATAAAACCGAAATAAAATTAGGTACACAAACCAAAATAATAATAAATCATAATATGTTCTAATGAAATTAAAATAAATATAGCAACTTACAAAGAATAAACTATTTTAGCTTTAGATATAATTATAATAATGGCTTTATCATAATTTAAAATATCAAAATAATAAAGAAATAATCAATTAAATTCGATTTCGTCTTCGTATATATAGATAGATACTCTTTCATTACTCTACATTATTTTTTTTCTATCTATACTTTAGGTGTAAACGGGCCATTTAGCTTCCAGGTCACCGGGAATTTTCAGTATCCTGGTGGGCCACTCCGCCCCTGGGGACTTATCATTTTGTTAGGCATATTTATTTTATTATACGATTACCGTATTGGTCCACTATTATATATAGTATTGTCTGTAGTTGTGTTTATCAAATGTGCGTTCGATACCCGTATTTGGCATTCCTAGATTTCAATTTATTAATAGACGTCTTATTGTCAATCTTGTATTATTGACGAATATTTTTAAAATTTCGGAATTTAATTTTTGTTATACGATTGTTACCTTACTATATTATGGAGTACCATATAATAATATAATATACAATTAGGATTTAACCGGCTAGGGACAATTATATTACACACCATAATATGAAAAATAAAAATCAAGGGGGCCAGTCCGGGGCCATTGACATTTCTCAGGGGGCCAGGCCCCCTAAGGCCCCCCCTTGGTGACGTGCCTGAGGTAAATAGTGATAAAAATACGGAGAGTTATATAATCAATAAGTAATTCTATGATGAGAACTGAGAAATAACTTCAAATTAACAAAAACTTGAAAAATGGTTCCATAATAATGTAAATGTGATTTGGTGTGTCCCGGTGACTACACTTAGTAGCATACGCGCTCTGAATGTACGCGCCGGCCGACGTTGCTAGCTCCCGGATGGGTGGCCATCCAAGATTTTTAGCAACAAAATCCTTGCCACATATAGGTACAATACGTGTTCCAAACAAATCATTCCCCCTTACAAACAGCTAATGGCCATAGTTTTTAGGCTTAGGATCAATAAAAAAAAATCATGTAAATACTTTCTATTGTTTGTATATTGTGTATTGATTTACCTTGAATAAAAAAAGCTTTTGAATTGTAACGATTTTTTCTAAGGATTTATATAGGTACCTATTAATTATTCTAGGTAACTTTTAGAAATCTAAGATATGCATTTGGATAATTTTTCAAGCGTATTTTTTCTAGCACTATTTAAAGTGAAATGGACATATTCAGGCTTTTATCCGACTTGAAAAAGTTCTCATCTTCCAGATATGATGTAATACACCGTATTAATTCCCTGAATTATGTGGAATTTATATTTAACGAATTTTTCAATATTATGAATTTTGTTCCCCATGCGACTTCGTTTTATAGAAGTTTCACTGTATTATGTTACCTATAATTATTATGTGTTGTTAAATTTCCATATTTTAAATGTTTAGTAGTAGATAATGATAAATTAATTTAGTTTAAAAACTGGTATAACACCTTCGTCTCCTACACAAATTTTGCTCTAGAAGACTAATTTCCAAGATTGTATTTAGGTCATATATATTATTTTGAAACGGGAAATAATTTAATTGTATTTTCGCACAAGTTAGGTTAGCCTGAAGTTTACGCGTTAATGCAGTGCGTTGAAGTTATGCAACATAAATTTATAAACAAATACCAACAAAAAACTTGAGATTATCATATACGACCAGATGTTGATTTAAAGGTGACGCGATTTGTTTCTAATAAGCGATTTTTCTTATTCTAATAAATTACACTCACAACGAGTTACCCATTTATGTATCGATCAACCACACGCTTTGTCGATTGGAAATATTTTATTTTATGAAAAGCTTTAGAAAAGTCGTAGAAAATTTTGCTGCTTATTTCCTTGAGCATGATGAGGACAATTTTTTGATAGAATATTGCGAACAAAACACTGAAATATTAAATTTCGATAACGGTTTCGATTTCGGTTGTCATGTCTCGTTTGTATTATTATAGAATTTGTATAGTATAATTTTACTAAGGCCTAGACATTTAATACAAGGTTAACTATTTATATATTATATATGTATATTTTATTATTATTATTTCAACTTAAGAAGCAAAATTCTAACTGTTCGTTAATTTTAATATTGCTGGTGAATGACGGCTAAAATTATAGTTATAGTAGGTAACGATGTTTCTGACATTATTCTCCGGACTTAATTGAATAATGTTTAATGATTTTTATTATTGAAGATTAACATTTATTATACGAACCCGTTTTCTTTAACCCGTATACCTATTTACTACTGTGCAAACAATAATTATAGTCCAATTAAAAATCTTTAATCATTTGTATATTGTTCATGTACTTAAGTGACTTAAAATTTTAAAAACCATTTATGTGAACCAAAATTATTAGCTCACGATCGCTTTTCAAACGCGACGGGTTCATCATTGCTTTCAAGTTTGTTTAGTAATAGTAATAATAATTTACACCTGTCTTAAATACCTGATCCATGCAGCAACCTTTCTGTTTTTTTTTTTATAACGTAAATATCCACTACCTGTTTTGTTTTTGACTGTATATGCATTATATATTTTTTACACACCCGTCAGCACTTTGTCGATAAACATAAGCAAATACATTTCATTTCACCATATCGACTTAGACACTCTTACATACAACTCGAATGACTGTAAGTATAATATTATTAACTCGATCGTATAGATTTTCACAGGGCCTAACATTTAACTACTTTATTTTTTCTCACAACGCATCATACAAAATCTAAATGTGAATGACTTAGAACCATTTGGTATTATGTTTAAAAAAACATTCCAAGTCTCGAATAGCTTTGATTTGAAACGTCTAAATGGTCCTAACCCTAAGTCAATTACATTGGCATTCGTGTCGTATTAGTTGCGTGAATAGTTCTCCTGAAGTAAATTAATATAACAAGTGGTTGATAAAAACATTCAACATTTAATTTTAATAGGTTGCTTGTACATTGGTAATATTAAAAAAAAAAAAAAACAACAAAAATCATGCAATAATAAGAAATAAAATAGATATATTTACATATGGTATGCACCATAAAATGTGCGTATAGTTCAGAACTGAAAACAATAACGGTTATTATGTATATAATACCAATAGTTACCTATCATATAACACTAAGCTCGTGTATTGGATATTGGTGTATTATACTACGTTCTCATTACATAAATATAATTGCAGATTAAAAAAAGTGAGTAAGTAAGTGGATGTCGCTCTGCAGTATAGTAGAGCGTACAAGAACATTACCTTCCAGAAAAAATGCTATACACTTGATACTTTTAAACAAGTTTAGAGGGAGAAAAAGTGTTTACAGAATAAAAGAGAAAAAAAAAATAAACATCATAGTAAAACCAATACATTCCTCGCTCCGCTCAGAATCTAAAACTACATAAAATAATTTACATAAAAAAAAAAAATGGTAAATATGGCACTAAGTACATAGTACATAAACATATCAATATAGGAAAGCATGCACTTGTAACTACTTAAAATAAACAAATACAATCGTTATTTTCTAAAACAGTATAAATTAAACTAAACTAGCTAATCAATAAATAGTATGGTCTTAAATGACATTTTAGATAATATATATAATTTATAGGGAACCATGTGTAATTGGTAAATAAATAATGAAACATTTCCAAACAATAATTATGGAATATTATTCTAATAAATACATAATATTCCATTAAAAATACATGAACAACCTAAATGAGAGGATCTGAGAATAATAATGAAATGAAATCTACTTTTTGCGCGCTTTCATGACGACCTTGAACGATTGTGGAGTCAGTGTGATACCGACTTGACCGTCCATGCTAGGTAATTCGTCACCATCCGGTAAACACACGTCGAACTCGTGTAACAAGGTCGAAAAGAACAAGTATAGTTCCATCTGAGCTAATGTCTCACCCAGGCATTTTCTCCGACCTTTAATGAAACAAATTAAAAATGGAAAAAAACAATTAATTACAATTTCATAAATAGTATCACATTCGAATCATTTAACACACAATTAATATATATATTTTGCGCATATAGTACGATATATTAAATTATATATGTTTAATAAAAAATATAATATTATCTTACCGACTCCAAAAGGTAAAAAACAATCGGGTTTTTTCACTTTGCCTTCGGCATTTATAAATCTCTCCGGCTTGAACGCCTCCGGTTCGTCCCATAAGTTCGGGTCGTTGTGCACAAAATGTTGTAAAGGTATGATCTGAGCGCCGGTCGGTATATGGTAACCATTGAGTGTTACATCACTGTTGAAACAATACAAAATTTGATGAAATGCTCGGACGGTATGTAATATTTAACAGCCAGCTGACACGTTACATATATTTATATGCGAAACGATGAGAGTAAACAATTTACCTGGTGGTTGCGTGTGTTGTGCCCAAAGGCGTGATACTCGATTTCCGCAGTACTTCGTATAAGGTAGCCTGTGTATAAGGTAAATTGGGGTAATCGTCGAGCACCGGTGATTTATATTGACCCACTACCGAATCGATCTCGTCTTGCACCTTGGTCATCACATCCGGATAATGGAGCATGTACACCATGGCCCATAAAATCGTATTCTTGATGGTCTCCATGCCGGCCGAGAACAAGTCGCCGAGAATTTGTTGTACCTGCCTGTTGGGGTCCAAACCCTGAAACAGTTGATCCACCGTGCCGGCTTCCTGGGAGCGATTTATCTCCAACAGATAGGCGTCGACCAGGTCTCGAATGCAATTCGGATCGAACGTGCTCTTGTGCTCCTCGATGATATTTTGAAAGTACCCGGCGATCTCGCGATGGTTGTTCTTGATTTTTTCCTGTATGCTCCGTTCGTCAGTAATGTGACGTCTCGGCAAAAACAAACTCACCGGCCTCAACATGCCGAAAAGCTTGAAACCTTCTTCGACCATGTGCATGTACCGCTCGAAACGCGGGTCGTTCGGTTCGAATCGAACACTCATCGTCAACGAACTAATCACGTTGGTGATGGCAAGGCACAACGAACCGGCATTTAGATCTATTGGTTTGGCGCAAGTGTTGTGAAACATTTCCATTAGCGTGGATACTTCGATCTGCATGAAAAAAAAAAAAAATACCCGAAAATTAGAGTTAAATCATTTATTATTATTGTTTTTTTATCTCGACTATATTATGTGATGTAAAACATTATATTATAATATATTTTTGAAAAATATTGGTCGTCGTGTTCGATATCGGCTATTTCGAGTTATATAAAATATACCTAATATTACGTGCGTCATCGACAATACGCGACGTTACTCACCATTATTCGATTTTCCATGTTCAACCTGTTGTGGCCCGTGAACGTCATCCCCATATTTCGAAGTACCAAGTGCAAAAACTTCCTTTGCGACTCCCATAACTTCCCAGTGCTGTTTACGGCTCCTATAAACACGCACAAAAAAAAAAAAAAAGGTAACGTTTACATATATAATAACAAGTCTGGTCAGTATGGAAATGACACACAGAGATTTTGTATTATTATTATTCTAGCCATTATTCGCGTGTCCCGAACACGTTGTGTAATGCAGTAGTAGTAGAAGTAGTAGTAGTCGACGTAGCTGTAGCAGTGGCAGTATAATAATATAGTTGTAATAGTTGCAGTATAGTAGTGGCAGTAGCAACGGTACGAGCCACGTGATTATTTAATAATAATTAATATTGTGCCGGCGTATAATAGTATGTCAAAAAAAAAAAAAAAAAAATTGCGACATAGTTTCAAAATATTATATTCAACGTACATGATAATATCTCGTCATCTCGAGGACACGCGAGCGCGCGTATATTTTATTTGAATGAAAAAAAAAAAACAAAAAAAAACTTTACAGAAAAAAATTTAATAACTTATAGGTGGTCGTGGTGCACAACACGTATAATGTTAATAATACGCTTTTAAGATGTCAATTTTTACGATGTGGCGATGACGAGAGAAAAAAAACCCCATGGTCAACGTAAAATCACTGACAATCTCAAACCTCTGATATAATAATATTATATTTTATATCGTATCATAACAAAATAATACCGCGGGGGAAAAAAAACGCCCGTCGATTTCTCATAATATAAGTTACATAAAACGTTTGATAATAATATTATAAATTATATTATATTCATCGCGCGCGTCAATAACATATATTATAAATATTATAAACGACTTACCGTATCCGCCGATGATGTCCATGTACCCGTCGTTGGGACGGCCGGTGATCTGCTTCATGTCGAACGCGGTCTTGATGAGCTTGTGGTCGCTGAGCAGTACGACCGTGTTGCCGCGTTGCGTGAACGAGCATATGGGCCCGTACCGGCGGGCCAGCTCGTTGTACTTGAGGTACGTGCAGTGGTTGGACAAGAACGGCGCGTACCCCAAGAACGGTACGCCCCACGGCCCGGGCGGCAGCGTCCTGGCGGCCCGGAGCTGCCGGTACGCCGAGTAGGTCAAACCCAGCGCCGCGGCCACCGCGTTCAGCCACAGTTCGCGGCTGTATCCATCGCTGTCCGACATGATCTCGGTCGTCATCTTACCACGCCGCCTCCACTGCGCGGAGATCCGATGTAATTACCCGACGCGAACGGGCGAATATGTATTTTTGGGCGACGTTTGTGACGGACGGTAAAAATATGTATCGTATTTTAATTAATTTTTTTTTTTCATATATATACCGACGAATAATACACACCCGAACGGTACGCAAAACAGATAATATAATAAAATATATTATATATTATTATAACAATTATAATTAGGAAAAATAATATAATATGTGTGTGTGTGTGTGTGCGCGCGTGTGTGATATAGCTGAATAGCTGCAGCGCGTATAAGTGTAATATACTCTTCAGCCAGTGTTTACGCAAGAGACGGTGTGTGGCGTCGGAATCGAAGAGTTGGGATCACTTTTGAAAATAATCGTGGGAGAGTACTTCTTTTGGTCTTTTATAATATATCGGGGTGTCGAAAGCCCATATAGTAGGGATAGGCGTGTTCGTGCGTGTGTGCGTGTGTGCGTGCGTGCGTGTGCGCCAGGTAGGTACCTCGTCTAATACATATTGTATTATATATACGCGGGTACAACAGGTGTAGGTATATACATATACGTAAATACGCGCGCGCGTGTGTGTATACGTATGTACAGCACGTGTGCGCGCATGTGTATGCGCGCGTGCGTGTGTGTGTTTTTTCTTTCTTTTTAAAACGTTTTGTTGTTGTTTTCTCTCTCTCTGACCAGCGCGCGCGGACCGTCCGCGTTACACACGTATGCATCGTTGTAGGGGGATAGGTACCCGCGACGCGCGATCCGGGGCGGCGGCGGAGGAGGAGCGCGAGAGCGTTCGAGATTTCCTTCCCTTTTTTTTTTTTTTCCCCATTTCTTGTATCTCACTTTTTTCTCTCCGCCACGCGCGACGGGCATACACGGCGCGTATACACCTACCTATAGCCGCACATCAGCTATACACTGCACCTAAATATACGTTATTCTTCTCGCTTCGTCTCACTCTCTCCTGCACCGCTGCTCACATCCGAATCGGTCCCTACTCCCGGCGGCGACGACTGCCCAAACGGCGAGTTTCGTCGGGTCCCGAGCAGACAGACGCGGCCGAGCATTGGGCCGGCGCACACCGCGACCACCGATCATCGTTATTATTTCACACATGTATTATACATATACACGCACACCTGTAGATCCTCCCAACGGCGAGCCGCGCCGCGCCCACAACACATGTTTCGAACGAACGTTATTTTTGATTTTTTTTTTTTTAGATTTTCCTCAATATTTCACGCGGTACACAATAATATTGTAAATATAATATAAATATAAAAAATATAATATTATAACAACGTATATTTTGTGGTTGTATATGTCGCGTGTGTGCGTGTACGTGCGTGTGTTTTATTCTTTCTAATTTCGATTTTTCGACGTATTCCCGAGGGTTCTGAAAATGATGTTCCAAGTCGTTTAAATAGTTTAAACCAAACATAGGGATATATAATAATAATAAATAACCAGAACATAGGACACCAGAATCGGCAAGTTGAGACTGGGAACTTTCGCTTTAGACATTTATATAATGTATATTAACGGTCATTTTCACAAAACGAGTCTATTATATTGTTTTGTTTGTGTTTTTTTTTTTTATATAGATACGTACATAATATATGGGCAAACAAACATTTCTGTCCGTAGAACTTTCGTATATTAGATAGGTACAAATAGTAATAAGCCTACACGTCTCCGTGCTCAGTTTGTTGTGTAGTTCAGTGTATATTTATCGAATAAGTACATTTTTTAATATTTGTCGAGTATTAAGTTTATAGATTTTATAGAGTTTATAGAAGAAAGAAATAATACTATTGATCATTTGGATTGGCTTATAAATTGTTGTTTAAAAGATTTATACTAACTATTATTGATCGATAGTGCACTTTCAATTTAATAGGGATATATCACTAAAATCATAGATATTATTTCATTATTAAAAATAAAAATAAATATAGTTGGTCAAGTTAATAAATACTATACAAAAATTTTAATAAGCGAATTTAGAAAAACAAACTAGTTTATAAGTATTTACCAATCGATTTTTAATAATTTGTTTTGTAAATATTGATAATTAATGAAATAACGGACATGCGCTAATATTATTGTAATCTCTATTATATTACTGTGACTAATCTGTCAGAGAAATTATTTAGTATCTTAATTGGTTCTTTGGACATTTTTATTTCATTTGTTTGCATTATACAATCAAAAATGGACTATATTCCTACAGTGTTAGCTGATAAGGTAATAGCGTATTTACACATCAATAATAAATATATATTATAGTTAATAATATTAAAATACACAGCATTGGCTCAGGCATAATAATTATGAATATATACATATATTATATGTATAGATAGATTGATACTAATTCTACAGGACGTAGAAATACTATTTTATCAGTGGCCAATAATGGGTGCAAACGTACAATTATTTTTAAATAATATTTTTTTTTCTACAGATTTTTTAATGGGAGTGATGAACCGTTCAACATGCGTTGAACTTTGAAACATATTTTTATGAAAATTCATGGGCTCTACAGACAATGGATTGGTATGAATCTAACTTAGATGCATACAATTTTCTTATAAAAACTGTTATACTCTGTGTACTTTGCAGAACAACAGGTTTACTTTTGAAACCTTTAATTAAAAAACAAATTACCCATAAGCTAACCACGACTCAAAAATCTCAAAAGTAATGAATATGAATTATGATTTTACGATATCCTGAAAATAAATGAGAAACATATGAGTATACAATGATCTCGCGCATTTCGAATCATATTTTATTTGTATTCGTATAGAAGGTAATTCGTGATATATTGACACTATGTGTTCTAACAGCGTTTAACTATATTTTTGAGCGTCTATCTTATACAACTTTTTTGGTAGATAAATAAGTGCATTTCGCCAACTTCCAAAATACATATTTTACATTATTTTTTTGGAGTTTCATTAGTCTGAATTTTTACGTTTTTTTACATTATCATTCTGAAAACATTTTTTTATTACACAGGCTATAGTATGTTATGAAGTGGTAGATATACGATATACTTTTATCGCTTTATCATATACTTTTGTATGACAAAAATAAGCCAAAATATCACCCTTAATCCCTCCTCTCGTGAGCACGCCACTGACAACCCCAATCAGAATTTTTTCCCTCATGTTTTCTTTATATGAACTGAAAACTGTTGAGTGATCAGTGAAATAAATAAATATATCAATGACTTAAGACATATCTGCAAAGAGTTGTAAAGAGTTAGACAGTTGTATACAATGTTTCTAAAAATAAAAGTAATATTAAATAAGAAATACTATTACAATAGAAGAACATTACTATTTCTTAGTTTCTTACTGAATCAAATGTTTTTACAAGTATAATATTTATTGCAATGCATAACTTATAGTAATAAATAATACTATAAAAAATAAGTAGGTACCTACCTAATATAAAAATTAATTTACAATTTATAACCTGCAGTCCTCTAATAATCATTAACTCGTAATTTATCCTCCATTAAGTCGTAAACTATTAAAAAAATAAATACTATTTGTAATATTTTTATCCTACATATTTAATATAAAGTTGTATTGCTATATTTTTCAAAAATAAATACTTTTGGATCTGATATAGTAATATGTACTATAATCAATAGGTACTCATAATATATCACTTTAACACTCATAACATGACATAAAATATAGTAGGCATAGGGAACCATATATGGCAACTATTAATATAGTTGTAATATGTTTATATTATATTGTATAATATTTTAATGTATATAATTATAAGTTATAGAGTAGCTGTTAATTGACAAGTGTCTGTCACATAGTTTTAAAATACACCGTAGTAATTAACAATACATTTGTCCGCATCAACATTGTACGTGTATTGTCTTGAACATAACACGATAATCAACGACGGCTTTTACTATAGGTAATTACTACCAATACTTAAAAAAAACCTCAAAAATCACGTTACTCAACATAATTTTATGATCTTCAATATTTGAATAGTTATTGTATACAACCTTCGATAGAGTAATATCTCCAACATTTTAAGGTACTATTCTTAAACAAAGTTTTTACTGTAAGATAGGTAAAGATAATGTATCTATTATATAATATGATCATTTATTTTATATCAAAATCTAATAAAGTGTATTACAAGATTAATACTTAGACAAAATTACAATTTTACGTTTAATTGATATTTAATAATATAGGTTATAACCCAACCTCTGGTATACCTACATAAATTCACTCTAATCTAATCTAATAATATCTGTTTACTCATTATAAGTATTTATGTCCTATATATTTAAATATTAAATAGTAAAACTATTGAATGCATTACGCATGTATACTTGCGCATACTATTGCATTCCATCATTACAGCTACGTTTAGTATATATAATTTGTGTAGGTATTCAACTTTTTTTTTATTCATTAAAAACAGATATTATTATTAAGATTCAATGAAAGTGTTTGATAAAATCAGAACTAATTAAATTATGTGTTTGTATAAACAGTAAATTGAAATCATGATAATAAGTAGAATTCCTAACTTCAATTTTGGGTTAGAAAATTCTTATTTAATAACTATTTTATTGTTTTTAAATAAAGCAAAATCTACGGCGTCAAAGGGCATTGGACGATACAATTGAACTTGTAAATATTTATAAATATTGAAGTTTGCATTCGGCTTAATTTGTTATTGTAGGTTTATTCCCAATTTATACAACATCATATTAAATTATTTAAAAATTTGTATTTTGTATTTTCTTGGAAATGTTCGATCTTCATAAAAATTCTAAAGTTGTTAGATTCTGAGTTGAGAGATTCTGATGTATATGATATCTGCACAGGGCATACTCTAATAACTGTTATAATATTATTGTAATATATTTTATTTTAAATGTCATTACTAGAAAATATTGAAAAATGTACATAGAATATTAATCACCATAGTACCTATTTTAAAATTGAACTTTAGTAACAAACATACATTATACATTTACGTCATTGAAAAATCTTCAAGTATCAATATTTGTAATTATAATTACTAAATTGAGAGAAAAAAGTGATTATAAAACCATAGTGATCAATGTTAGGTCGTGTTATAACACTAAATAATCAGCTTAATATAATTTATGTTTGAAGTACCTGAACCTAGAAATCGTTTTGTTTTTTATAATTACTAAAATAATAAATTTAATTTTCTTTCAAAATATTTACGAATAACTAACGTTTGACGTTAACATAATAATCTCTGGATTAAATGTTATAAAAATATATAAAAAAATAATAAATTGCATTCGTCTATGCATGACTATTTTTATTCGTATTCAAAGTACAGAGTACTATAATATAATAATAATTATTGAATACCTAGTATATAATAATGAACTACCTACAATAATATTTTCGAATTTTGGTTATTTAACGACATTCATATGACTTATAGACTTTAGTTTAAAATCAAGAATTTAAAACTAAAAGTTCAGTGACCTAATGTTAAATTATTACCTATTGATGTCTTTCAACCTCTGCCTGTCTGAGAATTATTAATTATTATTCACATACTGACTTACTCACTTACTTATTATAATATCTAATAACTTATAAAAAATATAGTGTTTAAAATTCTACCTAATTCAATAGTTGTATTATGAATTCTTGTCACTTGGTCACCTGGCCAGTGTTTTGTAATTCGATTATGAGTATTATGACCCTTCAATGATTTAGCAAAAAAAATGCATTTAGGTTTTCTTTCGAAATGTGGAACTTTTAAAGAATATTTAGATAAAACTATTTTTTTTAAAACCCTCTACAAAAACATGGAGTCCGAACTTAGCTGTGAGCATAATATTAAAATAATATACTGTTGTAGAACCTATTATACGCCTATTATAAAATAAATTTATGTACTATGGCACTCTGAAATTAATATCCATTAAAAATACCATGACCACTGACATATTGTGATATTAAATTAAGTATGCGTCAATGTCAAAAACAAATCTTTAGGTATCTGACGACTGACATTGAACTTGAAATCTTAATGATGAATGCCACAACAGAGACTCGAAGATGAGTAGGTTGGGAGCAAAAATATTATGAAAAAGTAACGATGACGACGACACCGACAACAACAACAACAACAACAACAGCCACAACAACTACAACAAAAACAAAAACAACAACATAAATATCATGTCACCACCGCAGCTGCAGTTGAGTAAGGTTGATGTACATACGTAGAGAAAAACAGTGACGTCATTATACGTCGGACGTACTCGATTTATTTGCTACGTCGTCGTCTGTTGGCCCCGTCGCAAATTGAGTACTTGTACCTTATAACCTACGTCATCATATAATGTATATAGAAATGAAAGTATATATTATTAATAATAATAATAAATACATGAGACGATTATCCCCGTTCGGATCACGTCTCTTCTACCGCTTCCAACGATTATACCGTTGTATCAATACCTAACAACAGAGGTCACGAAATCAGATGTTCATATTATTATACCACCTCTACTTATATGAAGAGTGTTATATGTCACGTGCCACATTTGACGTAATAATATAGCAAACACTCGAATCAGTCGAATCCCTACATTACACTATTAGTTTGGCAAAAAACGAAATCCGATGAATTTATAGCTGAATTATCAAAATTACTACCTAATTTATCTCTATAAAGGGTGATTTTTAAGCATTTTAACCCTATTTTATGCTTAGATTATACATGCATTCAAATTTAAATTTTCGGAATTTTTGAATACCTACATTTAAACTTGTAGACCATATTTTCGAATAATTGTGAATTTTCATAGCACTAAAGGATGAACCAGAATGATACAAATTTTATTAAAATTGGAACCCTCTTTTTCACTTTTAATTATTCAAAAAAATATTTTATGTATTTAAATTAAAATTCGAGTATGTAGTTTTTGAGTTATATCTGTTATATGAATGTATCTTCTAAGGATATAGATATTAATTTATGTCTATGATAATGGCTTTAGTATACGTATGGCTGGTATGAGAGTTTAAATGATTAATTTTGTTTGTCAAATCAAAATTTTCATGAAAATCATTCGCTTAAAAATAAATAGAAAAACAAATAAAATAAGAGAGGGGACTCCTCATTAAGAAAATAAAAGTTGAATTACTTCAAGACACTCCTTAAGTAGTATAAATAAAAATAAAAATAGGAAATCCAGGTAAAATCAATATTTGAATAAAACATGAACTATGAAAGGGAAACACAGAAGTGAACATGCTTAATGCTTAATACATCACCCTGTTTAATGAGATTTACAATTTAATATTATATAGAGTATAATGTTAATTAATATTTCATAACACGTTTACAACTTAATATTTATATAGTATAAATTAGTTATATCTAACTATAGAATTTAAACTGTCATAATTTATGGTATTTAATACTTTTATCAGTGCATATAATTTAATTAGATGTTTAGAAAATATTGATATGGAATAACGATCGTTTTAATCTTGTTCCGGTTTATACAATTAACATCATTATAAGTATAAGGTACTTAACACGCACTGTTTATATATAGCCTCATTAAAATTTTAGTTTTTGTACTCCAAAAATAGAGTACTTCTCTTTTAGTTATTGTTCGTTACAATTACAAACATTTCGGACTTAGTATATATATGTATATGTATATAGTATATAGTATATATATGTACAGGACATATGTACCTAACGGCTAACACACACACACACACACACACACACATATATATATATATAAAATATTTGGTCTCATCCCTCAAGGATAGTTGGAACTTGGATACCCTAAAAGCGGGATACCTATTGGATGTCGTGAAGAACATCTTGCGATACTAATATCAGTACAAGAAATAATAATTGTTAATATGTTATATGTATACCTATTTTAAATTAGAAAACAATAGTAAACCATATAATTTAAAAAATATTAATTTGGAGCTATAAATTATTTACATAATCTTTCTACCCACTAACAGCTAAAAACTAATATGATATGTGAAAATTTTAGAAGGCATTAAAATGTTTATCATAGACTTTTTATGATATATTTTTACTTGTTTTGTTTACTCTTATATTATACGTTGTTATTTTGTTATTTTACAATCGATACGTCATCAACTGCAACTAACAACCCAGTACCTATACTAATAATTCAATTTAAATGAACATATAATTTAAATGTATTATATAATTGTACTACGTGTTTTATTATTTCATGTACAATATACATATATACTAGGGTAAAATGTTGCAAATTTATTTAAATTTAAATCTGTGAACTTTATGAAATAATGATGTAAGTAGAGATAGTTCATTACACCTAGAATACTTTTTGACAAGACATGATAACAAATACTCAATATTATATTCTGTTATTACACATTATAGCATATTTATTTGTATGCATATTAAATAAAACATTGGTACGAATGTATAAAATTGTGTTAATAGATAATTATTTTTTGAGAACATGTTTGTTCAATTTTATTTTCAGATTAAATGCTTTTTTTTATTAAAGTTGAAAACAATTTCATATATTATGCGCAAACTGCAAACATACAGTTATCTGTAGCGTGTTATATTGTTATATTAACATTTGAAAATCTAACTATGAATGGCATTGACACACTTCTATCTCAACCAAGTACCGTGCCATAAGGAATACATAAAAAAAACCACTGCTACAAAAGTTGAGAGGAGAGGTGGTCTAGAGTAGGGTGAGTGATTTTATATTTTTAATTTTAATAAATTCAAATATTGTATATATATATTACCTATATAAATAATTATATAATCATAATAAATAAATATCCTTCTTAAATCATTTGAAGAACAATTTTGTCTATACGTGTACTCGTATGTAAAAAACTGTAAATTTAGTTAAAAATGAGTATCGACTTACATTTTTTTTCACCGCTATTTTAGTTTTCTGGAAAACTACCGACACATTTCAAAACCATGTTTAAATGTTTATTCAATTTCTAATCCAACATTGTTACATGGTTTTATAATTATTTTACTGTCTAAAAGTAAACAGAGTTTAAGGTGCAGAGTGCAAACGTAATACATTGTAAAATCAGTTTATATATATGCCACATGGCAGCTATATCTATATAGTATATACCTATCAAAAATATTCAAAAATATCTACTAGTCACTACTCACTAGATATACGTTGTAAAAATGTATCTAGGTAAATATAAATACAAAATATTCTAAAACTAAAATTGTTTAAATATGTTCTCAAATATGAAAACGCAAAAAGAAAACAATATTTACCAGAACATCTCTTAGAAATCCTAGAACCTCGCAAAAATGAACAACAAACTTAATGTTAATAACCAATATCGTTGAAATAAATGAATAATAAATTGAATTTATTGAATTTATTTTTGTACACCTAACTTTTAAGTGACAAGTGTTCACATTTCAATTTTTTTTCTGTTACCTTCCCTCATCTAATTTTAAAGTTTTTATACTTCACTGACAATATTGTTTACGTATATACCCTATTAGTTACTACAGGACGTGAATCTTTTATTAGTCAATGAGTACCTATTTAGTAGTTAAATATCACTTCCTATGTTAATTATTTTAAATATCTTCTTTGTGTGTACAACTTTAAAAAAGCGGGTAAGTGGATGTCGCTCTGCTGTACATTAGGGGGTGGGGTGGACATCTGACTAGGGTAGGTTAAATTTGAATGCAACGATAGGTATCATTGTTTACGAAAAACGATTCTGAACGGAGATGATTTGTCATATGCAGTCTAGGATAATATATTATATTTAAATAAATATTGTCATACATTCTATTTTGAAACAAATATTTTATTTTTCAATTAGGACGCATTTTGCATAAGGCATGGTTAATCAATTAGTGTAGTTATCATGTAGTTATCATAATTCATAATACCTTATATTATCATAGATATATATACCTGGTTTGAGGATAAATCGTTATCATTAGCGATTTCATAAAAATTTTAAACTCAAACGCTCAAAACATTTTTCCTATAATGACGCTTTAAATTTTCTCTATAGCTATTTGAAGCAAAACTTATGGAAAACTTAGTGTTGAATTTTATAACCTTAGATAAAAATACAAACAATATTATGAATTTTGAACTACAAAATAATTCGCAAATATTCATGGTTTTAACGAATTTTTGTCAATATTTGAAATTCAAATGCTTATAAAAATTTAATTTGCATTTCCGGTGGACATTTTTTTGTGATAAAGATTGAAATTATATTGTCGAAAACTGATTTTGCGTAAAACTTCCCGTTTTTCTGTCATTTTTTTTGTTTTTCTCGATTTTTTTGAAAACTGTTGGAAAATGTTTACTTTTGACCTCTATGACAAAAAAAAAGAAAAAAAAAAAAAAAAAACGCTTTTCATTGTAAAATCAATACATTCAACACTTCGTTCAGAATCTAAAAAGGGAAAATTCTTTCGATTTAATAAATAAATATCAACTATTAAATAATAATTTATGAGGTCAGGTAAAATTTGATATAATGCTTTTATACCTACACAATATATGGCTAAATTATGATCATTTGTGCCAAATTACAAATAACTATAAATATTATGTAATGGCTATTTTTGACAATGTTGAGAATGCCTTGAAGTTTCACTTGACCGTGTTCACTGACGGTCGACCACATTTCGTTTTAAAAGAACATTCCGCATCAGATTGCTGTTATTGGCACACCATTATATTCACATTGTATTCCATTAAATCCTTAGTACTTATTCCATTTTTTTTTTTTTTTTTTTTTAAATTATTTTACATTTTTATTTTGTGTTCATCAAAAAACGTTAATTTATGGTATCTATATTATAAAAGGACATAATAATATCAATCCCGTGATTCTAATCCAAATATCTCAATTTCTCAATACGAATTCGTGCTTATATATAGCCACTTCCATTATATAACACGAGGTATCCTATTGGATGGGCACTGCTACAGGACAGTTTAATTATGCAATTGACATTTCGTATTTTAACAACAGTAGTCACTAGTTAGTAATACAATCAATTTAAAACTGTATTCAATAGGTGTATTTATTTTGGTCTTTGCTCACTTTCATAAAAGTTATTATTTTGCTTGGCCATTTGCAATAATGGTACTTACTTCTGATAGATATATTGTAATTCTAATCACGGATACACAATTGTTTATTTATACGCTAACCAACCGTTAATTATAACTTATAACTCCGTGTTTTAACTGTACAAAGTAGAATAGTTTAATAAAATTATATAAAAATAAACACATTATTAAACATGAACACTGCAGAACACTATATACGCCAATATATTATTATATACTATGTTTCAAACATATTATACAATATTTTGTTATATTATTTATTAATATAAACTTATTTTTTATTTGTATTTATATGTTATATAATTTTTAAGTAATAATAACGTCATTGTCGTGGTAAGGTGTGATTATTAATTATTATACCTAATACTTTCAATATTTAATATTGAAACAGTTTCAAAGATAAATGTTCCGTTTTAAAAATAAATAAAATTCAGGTTTTAAAAAGATATTTTTAATACATGGTTAAAAAATCATTGCTAAAAATATCTTATGAACAATGACCAGTGGTCCGGTTTTGTAATTTTATACTTCAAACGTGTACCATTAAAGAATGCGGTCAAAAAGGAATGGATACATAGGGATTTAACACAAAATATTAGGTTAAAAAAATTGAGATAAAATTTCCAGTGTATCATCTTTAGTGCATCAATAAAACTAACCTAATAGATTAGTAAGGTGCATTATTTTTTTCCCTAATCAGTTATCAATAATAGCTTGCATGGCAATAACTTAACAATGTTTATTTTATGCGGTTAACCGGTCTTTAAAAAAAAAAAAAAATTGTAAACGACCCAATAAAACTCCTCCCTTGTATTCATTTATAATAAAGAACAACTCTTTTCAACATGAATTTCGCGCCAGTTGCGTTTAGCTTTGGATTAGAAATAGATTGCTGCACAATAATTACAGAATAATAGTAATATTAATCATAAAATAATAAATATACTATGGAAATTTATTGAAAATCAATTATATAATATTTATTGTTGATATTAAAATGTAGATATCTGCTAACAAATAAAAGAAACATTGATTAAAAAGGCAAATGTTTATAATCTTAATCAACAGTCATATGGTTAGCTTCCAAAATATTAAATTGTTTCTTTAATCATAAAGTTTTTTACAGACTGCTCATAGATAAACACAAACAAATATTAAATGTCTGTAGTAAAAATATTCTTTAAATTAATTGTTTAGACTAATCATGGATTTTTTTTATTGTTTTAAAAACATTTTAAAAGAAATATATAAATTAAATGAATACCATGATTAATTTCTAGTAAGTACTTATAATTATATTGCAAATAATAAAGGTAAATGTCTCCATGAAATACCTATTTAGGTTCTTACAATACCTGCTACAGCCTACATCAGTATTTCAAATTAAAATTGTATTGCTCATAGCTCATTTTATTAATTAAAATTTTTTTTTATCAGAATATTAATTAAAGTAAGTACTCTTAAGCAAAATATTTGTTTTATGTATTTCTTGTTAATATTATAAGAAATAGCATAAAATAATCAAAATATAGTTCTTGAATACTAGCTTCTGGTAGAATCCGCAACTGAGCGGTTTGCGTTATTTAAACGGGTCAAAGACCTGAGTAGTACCAGAGAGAGAAAGTGAATCGGTACCCATTTGACAAAGACACGCGTTCAATTTATTTACACACGTGCACGTGTGCTGACATACGTTAGGTACACCTATAGCCACCCCTAATCTAAAGTATATTATGGATAATCATTAAAATTTAAACAATCCATCCTTTAAAATAAAATATAAATTAACCAATCAGTCCAATATTTATATCTTAAAGGAGTTAAACGAATGTTGTTGGATTTTTTTTAACTCACAATACTTCCATAACCTTTCGTATATAAAGTCAACGAACTGTTAAAATATTATTTTGAAATATTTTTCAAGGTTTGAATTTAGACATATGTTTTAGAGATCGCATTAGTTCATTACAATAAATAAATTATTGATTCAGTACCCCAAACCTATATCTGACCTTAGATGTTTCTGAATTAAAAAAAATTACTTAATAATTTGTATATGTATAAAAAACAAATATAAGGTAATATATATTATATATAAATTATATATATATATATGTAATATTAATATAGAGAAGGTTAGTAACCTTTTTTATTAGGTATATAGTTACATTTTTTTAAATTAGCATGTTTTTGACAGCTAGTTTCAATGAACATCGTATTTGCGGAGAAAGTAATACTTCTAGCAAAAATCTGTTATATGTTGTGTGGGTCTGGTTTTCCCCTCCTGACTGAATTTACAATCCAAAATCTAGTATCAGTGGTTCCTTAAGCCGGTTTTCAAATATATATATTTTTTTTTTGTGAGCAAACTTATAGTTAACAATTTACGTAAAACTTAATGTAACTAATAATGGTATACAGGGTGATCCATTTAAGTGGGTACACTAATTATCTCGAAAAGTATTAACTTTTTTCAACCTTATATTTATTGGTGAAACCACTATCAACTTTTGATTTTAAAATGGTATCATATAATAAAAATATCATGAATATTAATAAAACTATTTTTAGTATGAATCTACAAGTTAACATTTTTATTTTTCGTTGATTGGTTTGCGAGATACAGCTCCTCGAATTATTGGTGGTTGAAGGAGGTTTTATAGTAAGTCGTTAAATACGGCATTGTTTATACAATTTATTCATTTGTAAAGTGTAGGAGCAATAACTGATCAATTCGATACTGTTCGACCTAATAAGTAACAATATTGATAACTGTTCTAGTCGATATGTTAATAAATGATTAGGTTCAAAGTACAATAGTAATTTTTAATTAATTGTTATTTATTTTGTTTACTTTGGATTCAACGATATCGAATTTATCACTAGCTCTTGGTCTTTAAAATTATTGGAAAAACAGTAAAAAATTTGAGGAGCTGTATCTTGCAAACCAATCAACGAAAAATAAAAATGTTAACATGTGAATTCATGAAAAAAAATGGTTTTATTAATTCGTGATATTTTAGTAAATCAAAAGTTGATAGTGGTTTCACTAATAAATATAAGGGTGAAAAAAATTAAAATATTATACGGTTTTAGAAAACATAAACCTAAAAGTTTAAAAAAAAAGTTAATACTTTTCGATATAATTAGTGCACCCACTTAAATGGATCATCCTGTATAGGTATGATATATGATACACATTATAAAATTAATATATTCTGAAATGAATTAACATTGATAAAGTATTTAATTCCCCAACTATCATAAACGAGATTATCATCTATAGATCCTTTAGAAGGGACTTGGTAGGTACTACCTGCTCATATTTTAACTCTCGACAAAATATCTTATGCTATATATAGGATTAAAATACTTAACATTCCGCATAATATATAATTACATAACTATAAGTAGCTTATATATTATATATACATAAAATTTAATATTTTGATAAATTAAATATTATTTAAATTATTTTTATTTAGTCTATTCATAATAATTCTATGTTATATAACTGTAAAAATTATTACACGACTATTTTTTTTTTACCTAAGTGTATTTATAAAAACGTTAACTTTATGAGATAGTTCCTAGAAAATATTTTAAAATGATCATGTTCAATCATAATATCTATATATAAACAAAATATCAATTATTGATTAATTTTGGTTACCATCGTGGTCAAGGTTAATTATATTTGTTTAGTAATGTGAAGCACCTACATAGTTTTTTCAATAGATCTAAGTTAATAATACAAATACCAATTATTAAGAACATTATTCCCATAACCTGCGCAACACATTGTGATCTTTAGATTATACCTAATCTTTCTGAACATTCCTTATTTAAACAAGATCTACATAACAAACAAGGTTTAGGTAATATCCGTATTTCCTCTGGACGATTATCAGATCCATAGGTATTGCGTGACAATCCAACCATCGTGCAGCAACTGTATGCAACCAAACTAATCGCATTACTATATGATTTTAGCATGTGACTAAAAACTTTTAATGTACTTATAGGAGGTTTTTTCTTTTTTGAAAATATCAAACGAATGATAATTTAAATAGCATTATAGTGGTCAAGTTGGATGTCTGGTTCCATTCAGTGTGTCACTGTGTCTAATGATGAACTGGTTTTTTTTTTTTTTACCAAGCGGTCAGTGACCTCAAACACTAGAGGCGATAGCACCTTTTCCTTGCTGAAAGACAGTCAATTTGAAGCGAACTCTACTACTACAGCACTGACAAGTACTACCTATAAGTTTAAAAAAATTAATTAAAATCAATATTTGCTTTGGCTTGATACCATAAAAAAATGATAACACATCGCTCGCATATAATTTACGTTTAATAAGGATACTAATATATTATTTTTTTTTTTTTTATTGGTCTTGAAATTTATACAATTTCTGCTTCGACTACTAGGCCATTAGCATATCACTATAAACATTAAACATAAATAAATTATACATATAATAAGGAACAGAGCAAAGAAATAAGATAAAAAACAAAAAAATAAAAAAAAGTACAAGAGAAATAATTAGAATTAATTTGTTTGGTATTTTATACATTGAAAGGTTGGCTAAAGTAGTTTGAGTAACTTGGTGGTTTTGAAGAATTCAATGGTGTTGGTTTCATCGTCAGGATTTGGGCCTAGGCTTGTTCCAATTTGATGGCTTATATTGAGATCCTTTCTTTGTTTGATGTACGTTCTGCATTATTCAAAAATGTGTTTAATTGTGATTATTGTGTCACATGATTGACAATTGGTGGGTCACTTTTTGTCATTAGGTACTCATGGGTTAGTCTGGTGTGTCCGATTCTGGCCCTGAATAATATACTATTTATTGTATCATTAAGAGGTATTTTGTTTTTTTTTTTTTAATATTTTTGGTATAATAAATGTCAATTGGCATTAATTAACACAAATATATAAAATAAAGGTATAGATAATATATAATACTTCATTAATTTAGTAATTAATATAATAACAATTCTATACAGAATAATACTTAAGACTAAACATGGGTTTTTAAACTTATAATATTTGTAGATATCTTAAAATATATTCATAATAAGTATTTATGTTAAATAAGTTTACAAAATTTGAATAAGAGAGAAGATCCCCCCATTTGTACAAGCTGTGGCACACAGCTCACAATCAAGCACATCATAACTGATTGCCTCTCATACGAAACGGATAGACGGGAAGCAGGCATCTCAAACATCCTGTCAGAAGCCCTCCACCCAGACAATATAAGACAAATAATAACCTTTATTACTAAGTCTTACCTTATCAATAGAATTTAATATGTAACTTATTGTAAATAATTTAGAGTTAAACCCATTATTGCCAATGGCCATAGTTGCCGAGGCTTAATTAAAATAAAAAAATTAAAAAAAGTGGGAAAGTGGGTATCGCTCTGCTGTACATTAGGTGGTGGGGTGGACCTCTGATTAGGGTAGGTTAGATTTGAATGCAATGATAGGTACCATTGTATACGAAAAACGATTCTGAACGAAGATGATTTGTCAAGATAGGATATATTATATTTAAATATTGTTAAATATTCTATTTTGAAACAAATATTTTATTTTTCAATTAAGACGCATTTTGCATAAGGCATGGTTAATCAATTTTTCCAAAAACATAGCATGACATAGTTATCATAATTCATAATAGTATACAGACTTATACAGTCGAGTCGCGATAACTCGAACCTCGATTAGTCGAAAAACTTGACAACTCGATTTTTTTTTTATTCCCCTAGAAAATTCTTCTTCTATTAATTAGTTAGATATCTCGAATAATATATCTCGAAGCGAAATTTTATCCCCTTTCAGCTTCGAGTTATCGCGACTCGACTGTATTATCATAGATATACATATACCTGGTTTGAGGATAAATCGTTATCATTACACGATTTCATAAAAATTTACAACTCAAACGCTCAAAACATTTTTCCTATAATAACGCTTCAAATTTTCTCTATAGCTATTTGAAGCAAAACTTATGGAGAACTTAGTGTTGAATTTTATAATCTTAAATATAAATACAAATAATATTATGAATTTTGAACTACAAAATAATTCGCAAATATTCATGGTTTTGACAATATTTGAAATTTAAATGCTAATAAAAATTTAATTTGAATTTCCGGTGGACATTTTTTTTGTGATAAAGATTGACAAATTTGTAAGGAATCTTGTATTCAATTTTCAAATCTTAGATTTAAAAAGAAAATTGTTCATGAATTTCTAGCTTAAAACAATTTGCGAATTTTAGTGATGTTTACGTATTTTGTCAAAATTCAAAATTTGAATGCTTAAAAAAAAATTTACGATTTTTATTTTTATTTTAGCTACAATATGAACAACTCATAAGGAATCTTGTATTAAATTTTAAAGTTTTTTGAATTTTGAAAATTAAACTGTATATAGATATCACTAACATAAACATTTGGTGAAAATTTCAAGTATTTATAGTGATTAGTTTTTGAATTACAACCATATAAAAAAATCGATTTGGTCAAAAACTGGTTTTGCGTAAAAATTCCCGTTTTTCTGTCATTTTTTTTTTTGTTTTTCTCGATTTTTTTGAAAACTGTTGGAAAATGTTTACTTTTGACCTTTATAATGCACCAAAGACATTCACTTTTACATCGGAAACCACCCCCAAAGTTTGAAATCGAAGCATTATTTCGTCTAGTTTTGCTGTACACAGACACAAAAAAAAATAAAAAACAAGACAAAAAAAAATTACACATCATTGTAAAATCAATACATTCATCACTTCGTTCAGAATCTAAAAAAAAATTGAATTATACAATAACAGTGGCTTTTAAATCTTATATTTTTATTATAAAAATTTTGTTCAAATTCAAACTTATACTGTTGACATTCATTTAGTACTTAGACTAAACTCTAAAAAAATAGTTATAATTTATATTTGTTTTATTCTGTATGCCACATTATCGCTGAATACTAAAAATGCTGCAGCATGTATTTCATCAAATATCTAAATATATTTATCCAGCCTATACTTGCTATTAATAAATACATTTTTTCAACAAAAGATAATTTTTGTACTTACAAGATTTAATTTAAATTAATAGTAACTATTGACTTTTGCATCATCGTATTACGTGATAAATTTTCAGATCAACTAGATTTCTTAATAGTTTTTTTTTTCTATGGTATCGCGGAGGACCGGAGAAGGAACTATGTTGCCAATACTTCTCCTATTTCTTAATAGTTTATAAAAATGTGAGACTGATAGTTAAATACATTTTCAAAATGTAGTATTAATAATAAAAATGTTATAACAATAAAAGTGAAAAATAACATATATTTTTCAAAATATTTGTATAATTCAACCGAAAAAAATATGGTCAAATATATGAAAGTATATTATGTGTTACGTGTAGGTATATATAATGTGTTTAGAGTTAGACACGTCGTAACATAGCTAGGAATATCATAGCAGTAAGTCGGGAAGTAGTTAATGGAATGAGAATCTTAGAGATATCGGATGGTACAGGTTTGAAATGGTTTGATACTTCGCTAGTGGCATTCAGTACCTACACCATAAAATAACATTCAATCCCAACTTAGATTTATGTAATACTGATTTTATATGAATTGAAAGTTTGAATTAATTTAATATAATGCGTAGCATGTAATATTGTCGGTTGTTAAGTTCTTTACATTTTGGATTAAAGTAAAAGTCCGAAATTAATCGTTTGGGAAGTATGATGTCTATATGTATATTATATTATTGTAATGCAAAATATTTAATATTTTTCTGTTGAAGTTTGGGGAAATGTTTGTTTCACTATTTCAAGTTTATTCTGTAGGGCTAATGACACTTAGTCCTAGATCCTTAAATAGCTCTATATGGCTATAAGTACCATCATAATATGCATCAAATCGGCATAAGCGGACTTAATGTATGTTTATAATTTTAAAATACTGATACTTTGATATACGTAAAATAGATCGAGAGAGAGGTCGTTTCCCAGCAATCTATCTGCTAAACTAGAGTAATATAAGAGGATCTGACTGGAATGTTACCATCATGCTATTACTATGAGTGTATATATAAATGATGCGCATTTATATAAATATAATTTAGGTGCAAATCTAAATTATTAGAATATTTAAAATTCTGAGCGGAGTAATTTTCATTATGGAAAACGGAGTTTTCAAATTATATGATTATATCATTTTAAAAATGAATAGCTTTTGAATAGTACTATAGAGACTTGAGCTTATCACTAAGTATATTTTTTATGTTAGGATTTTCTTAATATTTGGATCTTTTTGTGCTATTTATAAATTTAGTTCAATTACATTTACATACGTATAATTTTTTTTTTGAGACTAAAATATATGATTGAAATATGATCACAGTAAGGTTCCTCATAAGTTGTTCTTGCTAAAATAAGCTATATTAAAATTTTTTTTTAATAAGCTTAAAGTTCAAAATTTTACAAAATTCGTCAATAACATGAAAAGTTCAAAACTATTTTGTAGTAATGAATGTTTAAAACTTATAATTTTAATATCTAATAAGTATGAACAATTTAATACAAGAATGTTCATACATTTTTTTACTGTAGTTTAGAAAATAATAATTTTAAAGCCACGTCATTCTTTATAAGTGATTGAAGTTTAAATCTTGACGACATTGTATATCCAATCGGTCATAATAAATTAATAACGATTTGTCCTCAACCAATTTTTAATATTAGTCAAAAAGTAGGTACTTGTAGATATTGAAAGTCGAAACATTTCTCTATTCGTGATATTATTTAAATTATTATTTCACGTATAAAATTACTTTTGCAAAATTTTTAGAATTACTTTAAGCTATTTTCGGGCATTTAAAATGTTAATTTTCTTTCTTTAAATGGTAATCAATTACTCGACGACCAATCAATCGATCAATCGCTTGCAAATTTAAAACACGATTTTTTTTTAATTTTACTTATATAGCTATTCAAGACTATTGAAAATACATACTTTTTTTATAATCGTTTGAAGTTTAAAGTTAATATTTTGACAAAATTGGATATTCAAAATAGCTAATTATCTAGCTTATTTTTTTGTGCTTAAAAAAATAGTATATTCATAGGGCCTTGCAACACTTTCCATCACTAAGCAATTATTATGAATACACGATTAAATTTTCAAAATATTTTGATTAGTTTCAAACTATACTTATACAATAATACCACGAACCTTTTCACACCGTTCAAGTCATTCAACTGTACCTTTAACGGTATTGATTTATAAATTAATTAATAACACTAAAACAGATTTTAGAAATATAATAATAATAATTATTATTATTATATACGATTGTATTTTACTAAACATTAAAGTTAAATTAGTAGATTAGTCATTAAATTAGTTTAACCTGCTAGTCTCCTCTCAGATTAATTTTTCGTATGTAATTATTTATCATTGAATTAAAATATAAAATGTACACATTTATTACAGTGAACCTCTAAATGACGAGATATGATCGACAACTTCTATATAGCAGTAACTATTCCCCTGTCTAAAAAAAATATTTTTAACGTTTTTAGATAACGGTAACTTAGTACTACGTAGTTATATTATTTGTCATTATTCATGTAGCCTTTAGTAATAGAAATCTCAAAATTAGAGAATTATTTATTTAAAAAAATTAAATGATAATAATATAACACTGATAAAAATACGAATCCGTGATTTTTAGTTATTTGATAATTATTTTCATATTATGGAGCCTATTCAGGTACAAAATATGTACAACGTACAAAATTAATTATAATTATTATATTATTCATTATCATGTTAGTCTAGTTATTGTAGGGAGCTATAGAATACTTATACGACTATATTATGGTACTTTTAGTTGTAAAAATTATTTTTAATCGAGAACCAGTTAATGAAGAACTCCTTAAGTTGTTTTTTGTTAGTTTACTTTATTGCATCTTCAAGAAGAATCAACAACACTGGTTACATATACGATATACATATATTATTTGTATTACACCCGTGTATAATATGGTTGAATTACGTAGGTCTAGCCACATAACGCATTGGTATATATATATATAATAGGTACATTTTTGTAAGAGAATAAAATATTTTATAACAAAAAAATAAAAACATTAATTTGAATTGGTACAGATCTTTTGATATTTATATTTATATTAGTAATAGTAAAGGAAATATATTTTTTTAATATCCATCTTAGCTCGATTAAAAATAAGCATGAATAAATAAGTTCTTTATGCTATCATAATCCTATCCATAAATCGTATAGGTTTTAAAATATTTTCTTTAATAGATATGACCAAAAATAACCTAAAAAGTGTACCGCTAGTGTTCATGTGTGATAGAAAAGTATCTTAACTTATTTTAATATACCTATTACGCATGTGCAAGTCGTAAAATTAAATATTTGAGTGTTGCGTATTGCGTCCTCTTAAAATGAATATTGAATATTATGATATAAGCGACAACATGACATGATAATTTATTAGACATACCTACTCTGTATATAAATATTACAAATCATATTAATTTATATGATACAGCCGTAATAATAAAGCACTGGTTAGGCATACCTATTCTATAATATCATTGAAATCTAATAGACTATTTATTAATATTAATACCTTTATAAAAAATTAATATTATGTAATTTATAATATCATCTAATACTAATATAACATAACACAATGCCTAACCAAACAATTAAAAAATTAATTGAGTACACATTTTAACAATACTATGTATATGAAAAAATCTATTGTATTTTTCTTTTCATTGATTGTTGAAAATAAATATAAATATACTTAGTTACTCATTCATTTATTTGTGATGCACACTTTTCAAGGTGATAAATTACAAAACGTTACGTCAAACATCTTAACACCACACTTAGCTGCTTTATGATTTCTAAACGTCTACACAAAAAGAAAAAAAAAAGAAAATTACTTACTATTACTACGAATTACCAATTCGATTATTACCAAATTTGAAAATATTAAGTATAAGTATTTAATAAATGCTTTATTAATAAATTCAGCATATTATATTTATGCATTACAATTAATAATTATAAATACTTTTAACTAATAAAAGTGTTGATGTGTATCTAATTCATATGTATGTGTTCTATATTTGTTTTATTTTTATGATCTATATCTGATTTGTATGCTTTACGGCAGAGTGATTCATAAACTTTCATCTTTTATGTAAAAATATTAATAGGTTAAAAAGAGGGTAAGTCGTGGATGTCGCTCTGCTGTACAGTAGGTTACAAGTGGGTTACTGTAATGGATGGAATTAAATTTGAATCCAATGATATTATATCATTGTATACGAAAAACGATTCTGAGCGAAGACGGTTTATCTGTCTAGGATATATTATAGATAATTAAAAATTTTCAAATCTTAAATTTAAAAAGAAAATTTTTTATGAATTTCTAGTTTGAAATAATTTGCGAATTTTCGTGATTTTCGTAATTTTTACATATGTTGTCGAAGTTCAAACTTTGAATGATTGTAAAAAAAAAATTGTGACTACGCATTTTTTTTATTTTTTAATTGCTATTGTAAAAATATGATAGGAGCCATGTATTAAATTTTCAAATCTTAGATATAAAAGGAAATTTTTTATGAATTTCTAGCATAAAATAATTTATGAATTTTCGTGATTTTTACATATGTTGTCAAAATTTAAACTTTGAATGATTGTAAAAAAAAATTGTGGCTACGCATTTCTTTTATTTCTCAATTGCTATTGTAAAAATATGATAGCAGCCATGTATTAAATTTTCAAATTTTAGATATAAAAGGAAATTTTTTATGAATTTCTAGCATAAAATAATTTATGAATTTTCGTGATTTTCGTGATTTTTACGTATGTTGTCAAAATTCAAACTTTGAATGCTTGTAAAAAAATTGTAACAATGAATTTATTTTATTTTTCAACTGCTATTGTTAAAATGTGTAAGAAGCCTTTTATTAAATTTTCTAGCTTTTCTACTGAACAAACACATTTTTATCGATATTTATAAAAAAAAAAACTAAAAAAGTTGAAAAATTAAAATGTCAGTAAACAGCTCAAAAAAATCTAAATATTTTTAAAATTTTATCAAATATAGAAAATGCCTATATAAACATTTAGCGGAACTTTCAAGTATCTGCGGTCATTTGTTTTAGACTTTTAGAGTTACACCAAAATAAGAAAATCGTTAAATGTGAAATCCAGTGAAAATCCAATTTTGTAAAAATTTAAAAATCAAATAATCATAAAAATTTAATTTGAATTTTCAGTGGACTTTTTATTTGTGATAAAGATTGACAAACTTGTAAGGAACCTTGTATCAAATTTTCAAATCTTAGAATTAAAAAGAAAAACTTTTATGAATTTCTATCTAAGATAATTTGGACATTGCCGTAATTTTTACGTATTTAGTCAAAATTTGAACTTTAAATGCTTTTAAAAAAAAATCGTGCCTATGTATTTTTAATATTTTTTAACTGCTATTGTTAAAATGTGTTAGAAGCCTTGTATTAAATTTTCAAGCTTTTCTACACATCAAATAAATTTTTATCGATATTTATAGAAAAAAAAACTAAAAAAGTTAAAAAATTAAAATGTCAGTAAACAGTTCAAAACAAATCTAAATATTTTGAAAATTTTATCAAATCTATAAAATGCCTACATAAACATTCAGTCAAAATTTCAAGTATCTGTGGTCATTTGTTTTAGAGTTACACCAAAATAAGGAAATCGCTAAAAGTAAAAATCCAATGCTGTAAAAATTTAAATTTCAAATGCTCATAAAAATTTAATTTGAATTTCCGTTGGACTTTTTATTTGTGAGTAAGATTGAAAAACTTGTAAGGAATCTTGTATTAAATTTTTAAATCCTAGATTTTAATAATAAAATTTCTTATGAATTTCTAGCTTAAAATAATTTGTGAATTTACGTGATTTTTACGTATTTCGTCAAAATTCAAACTTTAAATGCTTGTAAAAAAAATTGTGAATATGTATTTCTTTTATTTTTCAACTGCTATTGTAAAAATATGTTAAGAGCCTTGTATTAAATTTTCAAGCTTTTCTGCCTAACAAATAAATTTTTATCAATATTAATTTTAAAAAAAACTAATAATTATCGAAAATTTCAAATGCCTATGAATAGTTCAACTTAAGTCAAAAATTGCATAGTGGATAAAGTGTACTTATATAAACAGTTGGTGAAAATGTCATGTATCTATGGTCATTTGTTTTAAAGTTACATCAAAAACCAAAATCGATTATGTCGAAAAATGAGTGTGCGTAAAATTTCCCGTTTTTCCCTAAATTTTTAGTTTGTTTTTATCGATTATGTTAAAAATTACAAGGAATATTTGGCTTTTGACAACACACAGAGTACCAACTATGATTCCATTTCCTACCAGGAAAGTTGCTCAAGTAAAAAATTAAAGCATTATACTGTCCCGAAAAGTAATGACAAACTTTTAAAAATAATATAAAAATATTCCAAAACGCAAAAAAAAAAGCGGGTACTTGGATGTCACTTTGCTGTTAGGTAGATTACAAATGGGTTAGGTACTGTAATGGATGGAATTAAATTTGAATCCAATGATATTATATCATTGTATACGAAAAACAATTCTGAGCGCAGACGGTTTATTTGTCTAGGATATATCATAGATTATTAAACATTTTCAAATCTTAGATTTAAAAAGAAAATTTTTTATGAATTTCTAGCTTAAAATAATTTGCAAATTTTCGTGATTTTTACATTTGTTGTCAAAATTAAAATTTGAATGCTTGTAAAAAAAAATTGTGACTATGTATTTCTTTTATTTTTCAACTGCTATGGTAAAAATGTTTTAGGAGCCTTGTATTAAATATTCAAATCATAGATATAAAAGGAAAAACTTTTATGAATTTCTATCTATAAGATAATTTGAACATTTTTACGTATTTAGTCAAACTTTGAACTTTAAATGCTCATTAAAAAAAATCGTGCCTATGTATTATTAATATTTTTCAACTGCTATCGTTACAATATGTTAGAAGCCTGGTATTAAATTTTCAAGCTTTTCTACCCAACAAATACATTTTTATCGATATTAATTTTAAAAAAAAACTAATAATGATCAAAAATTGCATATGCCTATAAATAGTTCAACATTAGTCGAAAATTTTTGAAAATTGCATAGTGGATAAAGTATACTTATATAAACAGTTGGTGAAAATGTCATGTATCTATGGTCATTTGTTTTAAAGTTACATCAAAAACCAAAATCGATTATGTCGAAAAATGAGTGTGCGTAAAATTTCCCGTTTTTCCCTAAATTTTTAGTTTGTTTTTATCGATTATTTAGTAAAGTATTAAGAATTTTTAACTTTTGACCCCCCAAAGTACCAAATAGATTCACTTTGTGATCGAACGAGGTACTGAAGTCAAAAATCGAAGCACTTTTACTGCCCGAAAATGTGATGACAGACACAAAAAAAAAACATCATGGTAAAATCAATACATTCATCGCTCCGCTCAGAATCTAAAATTTCATTGAATTATAATTTTTACGGTCACTTATCAAATGTACCAAAATCCATGTACCGAATCTCCCTAAAACTTAGGTTATGTTAGTAATCTCCTATTCCAGATTTTAATAAATATTTTCAGCGATATTTCAACCAAAGATACATAATGTGGGTATAAATATTTTCGTAAATATATTAAAGGTATTTTCTTATCTGTACCGAATGGCTAAAATACATTCTGTCCTATGCTTCAATAAGTATATTTAAATTGTGTTACTACTAACACGGCACAAAAATGTAGATCGGCGCCACTAATTCGGCATGGTAGGTTATTCTCATAAAAATAATAGATAAAAAAAGAATTGATTACTGATCACCACGCAAGTAGTCTCCTGGTCACAATAGTTTTATAAAATTAATAATTACAGTATATTTTATGAAACATATTAAAATATAAATTGAATATTTAAATAATACAATATCTTAAAATATATAAATTGATTATCTTTTTAAGTTGCAAAACATTGAAATAAATTCTTATGTAAGTCAGAAATCTGAAATGATTAATAAAAAGAACAACATTCAACCATAAGCCCAATGAAAAGTTTCTTGCATAAAACTTAATAACTTAATAATACAAACTAAATTTATCCTTTAAAACTTAATTAATGATTAATTTGTGTGGCTTTATCACCAGACATTGTTATTTAATTTAATCACATTTAACTGTGATTAAAAGCTAAATCAGTGAAGACAAACTGAAGAATAAAATATATCTAATCTATAAACACATGGTACCAAATACATAAAAATTACTCGTATTTATGTATATACTCTTACTGAAGGTATAATGTAATAAATGAACATGGCGTATAGAAATTAAATTAGAAAAAAATGAATAGCCTACGGGAAAGGCAATAAGTAGATACTGTTGAGAAAGCAGACAACCTAATCATGATTTTAAGACTGTAAACTATATATATCTGTAACAGCTATAGATAAAAAAGACCGAAAATATGTTTATGAATAATATTATTTAAACAACTATTTTATTATAGATGCCTAAATGTAAATTTACTTTATTTCACACTGACTTTTTTTATAAATACTCATCAAAACATCGTAATTAAATTTTCCTAAATGTCAACTATATTGTAGTATACCTAACACATTATTGAAAAGTAAATTACCAAATAGAAAATAAATAATTTAAACATAGGTATTATTATCTATATATCATAATATATCAGCCTTTTATGACTTTCCCTAAAATAATAAAATAGAAAATGTAATAAATTATACATTGTAGCAAACAATCTTATTACCTCATCTAGCTGTGTACCGTACCTGCAGTAAAGTATGGATCGGTAACATTAATTTACGGTGGAAAATTGACACTGAAATTGTATACAAAAATATTTGAAACTAGGCAATTCAAGATAAGTAAAATATACCTTTTTGTCCAGAATGTGTATATTGATGAAATTATTGTAAAATGTTTAAACTATCTTATTTTTAATTATTTATTTACATTTATACCTACCTATATTAGGTACTTTATATCCTCTCGAAGTAAATAAATAAAAATAAATAGATAAATAACAAATAATAAAAACTATTTTGATTTACAAAAAAAAAATCAAATTATAATATGTGATCCAACACTACTATTTAAAAAAATATTACTGGGATAAGATTTGTAGATTACTGCAGTAAAACAGTTTGATTTGCCTACCATGTTTAAAAAATAAATTCAGTATAAAAGACGAACTGAAAAAAAAATGTAGCTTGCACGTATAATTATGGTCGAAATCTCAAAAACTTACTTGACTAAATTTATCCAATGAAAAAAAAAATTCTTATATAAATAATTTTAAAATATTTTCCTTTTTTTAGACGAAGAAATTATAGACGTTTTTGATAATTTTTTAATAAACCCTGCTAACTTGTATTATCATTGTAATTGTAAAATTATTTTATAAACAAAATGTATATGACTAAAACCTAAGCACTATACAGTACTCTTCTCCGAGGACGTAAAAAAATTGCAAAATTTGCAATACATAGATTTTGTAAATAAACAAATTAAAAAAATACATTTAAACAAATTCATTATCAATTATTTAAAATACTGAACCCGCCTATACCAATCAACTCTTTATGAAATATAAAATCAAAAAAAATACTCAATATATTTTAAATTGTACCGCAAGGTGCAGTTACAGTTCCCCTCCTATTTAACATATATGCAACCTTCTTCCCTCCATAATCTTGTTGGTGACTTTGCCGATGATAAAACTATCTTGGCCTCTAGTTCTGATCCTCATATAGCCACCAACTATGTTCAGTACCACCTACACCTTCTCCAAGCATAGTATAAGGAATGGGGTGTTAAAATGAACGAATCTAAATCGATCTATTGTACTTTTACGCTCCGGCAAAGAGTATGACAGACCCTCCTCCTTATAACAAATAACCCCTTCCTTGGAGTCAACATTGACCGTCGACTTACCTGGTCAGCTCACATTAAAAATAAAGCTCGAACACTTAACGATCGTTTTCGACTTCTTCGACCGCTCCTAACTTCTAAAAATATTAAACTGCCTACTAAATTACTGCTGTATAAACTACTCATCAGACCCATTTTGGTCCTACGGTTTGCAACTTTAGGGCTCAGCCAAAGTATAAAATACAAACCGTATACAAAGGTTTCAATCCAAAGTCTTTCGCGTCATCTCTAAAGCTCTCTTCTATGTTTCAAATAATTCCCTCCATTCTGACTTCAATTCTACCTACCGTCATTGTCCACTGAGCTAGCCAAGCTCCACTATAAACGATTCAATAATAAGCTAACACATCATTTTAATCCTCTTATCGTCAAACCATCATCTGATCATCTGCAACTATTCCAAGAAATCCCCACAACAGACTATAAAAAGACAATAGTGTCGTGACCTGCTTAATATATAATAGTATAATACCTAAAAAAAAAAATTGTATCACTACAACTATGAACTTTGTTATCTACTTATAACTATTATGTATTATTAATTATTATGTATTCAATGTAATACCATTATTATTATTATTATTATTATTATTATTATTATTTTAGGATTGAAACCTTAAATTAATATTCATGTTGAAGTACCTCCGATGGGAGGCCTCTTCACTCAGTCTCTTCTGTCTGTTTTGTACTATTTAATCAATTAAGCTTATTGTTTAGCAATGTATAATAGATAGCATAATATAGAATTTTATTGAAAAAAAAATATATTTTTTAAATTTTCATGTATGTACGTCAATTCAACAGTAATAAGTAACTATATGCTCAAAAATTGAAAACATTTCTTTTTTAATATTGTAATATATATAAATAATATTTTTCATTCTTGAATCATCAATTTTAAGTAGTATTATTACTTATACCTATATGTACATTTCATCTCTTGTAAAGGGATTTTTTTTTTTAAATGTTTTATTCAATCTGTTACAAAAAAGAATAATAAGAACAATTAAAGAGATTTAAATTTTAAATAATATTAATCATTATAATAATGAATACTAATACTTTGAATAATGTAATTCTTATTTGTGCTCCTTATTATATATCAACTTTTAATTTAACAAAATGAACAGATCATAATTTAGAAAGAAACATAAATAGAGGTAATTTTCCAAATAATAAATTAAGAGTCTGTGAATAAAAAATAAAAATAGGCCCACCCTAATTTTTATACATTGATAATCCGGCCTTCAACAGAATTTATGTCAAGGCTACACATTGCCTGAATGTTATTAATATAATACTAATAATTTAGAATCCAATATGAAGTATGAACGCATTCAATTATTACAATAAAATAATTTTCCAAGGTTAGCTTGATTGATGAGGTGAGCTTTGTACTTAATATTGGGATTATTTGTAGATTTTATTATTAAAAATGTACTATAGTTATTCAAGATTTAAATTTTCAAACAATTTTTACTTAGGTGACCCAACTATAAAAAT
Source organism: Diuraphis noxia (assembly GCF_037042655.1). Taxonomy (NCBI): domain Eukaryota; kingdom Metazoa; phylum Arthropoda; class Insecta; order Hemiptera; family Aphididae; genus Diuraphis; species Diuraphis noxia. The sequence goes on along the minus strand of NW_028301715.1, from coordinate 24,249,132 downwards.
AATTAATTTAATAATTTTTCTCAATAAAAAAGTCTTTAGGAATATATTATTTCAATGTCAACATCGTCTTTTACTGATAGCCTAATCCCAATATTGAGATTGGTGTATAAACTATGAATACTTTTTATGTAACGACAACTGACAAGGGCGTAATATTGTACGTCTATTAATATTATATCATATTTTGAAACAAAATACGGGCCAGGGTCAGTGAATTTTAAAATCTAGGTCCGTTATTCAATATATATATACTATATAGGTATTCTATTATGTATAAGCCACAAATATTTATGTTAATATCAGTAAGTTATCAAATCTCAAACACTTATTTTACGTTAATTTTCTATAAAATATATACAAACATATATATATATATATTGAGGTACAACTGTTTCAAGTTAATTTACAATAATTTTCAGCATTGAAATTATTAATTATTATTAATCACTAATTAGTATAACTTTAGTTTTGACTTTTGTAACTAGATTTTACAGTACAAATAATGAATAATTTTAATCTTACTAGACTAAGTAGAAGTATATATATACAGGGCGATTTTTTTATCATGAACCACTCATTATTTCAAAAAGTATCAATGTTTTTGAAAATATTTTTTTACAAAGTTTCATGTTGTTAAAAAAACAACGTTTTTATAAAAAAATTATATTTTTTAATATTTTTTATCCTTATAATTTTTTAAGTTTTTTACTTTTTTGAATGGCAACCTAGAGTTTTAATTTCATATTCCAAAGCAGAATATTTTTCTAAGTATTTTGATACGTAAAAGTCGAATTTTGGACGAGTAGTTTATGAGTTATAAGTATTTAAAGTTTAGATTGGCGGAGTGGAGTGGTACGGGGTTACCCCGCAAAATGTTTGTCCACTACTCCGCTTGTCTAAACTTTAAATACTTATAACTCATGAACTACTCGTCCAAAATTCGATTTTTACGTATCAAAATACTTAGAAAAATATTCTGCTTTGGAATATGAAATTAAAACTGTAGGTTGCCATTCAAAAAAGTAAAAAACTTAAAAAATTATAAGGATAAAAAATATTAAAAAATATAATTTTTTCATAAAAACGTTGTTTTTTTAACAATATGAAACTTTGTAAAAAAATATTTTAAAAAACATTGATACTTTTTGAAATAATGAGTGGTTCATGATAAAAAAATCACCCTGTATATATATATATATATATATACAAGTTGTCCCGCCAAGATTTACCCATTGCGATATCTCACGAAATAATGGAGATATCAAAATTCTGGTTTTGTTAGACTCACAGGGATAAGAACAACAAATATTTCATATTTTAATGTTTGAGTAAAAGATTTAAAAATATATTTTTTGTTTAATTATTTATAAAAAAAAATAAAGATAGCCATTTTGTAGGGTTTATTTTTCTGAAAATATTGACGTTTCATAATTGTATTTTCATTAATTTCTTGACTTTTAATATTTTTTCTAGTTTTGAAGAAATAAAAGCGGGTAAGTCGTGGATGTCACTCTGCTGTACAGTAGGTTACAAGTGGGTTACTGTAATGGATGGAATTAAATTTGAATCCAATGAATTATTATCATTATATACGAAAAACGATTCTGAGCGGAGACGGTTTATCTGTCTAGGATATATTATACATTATTAAAAATTTTCAAATCTAGATTTAAAAAGAAAAAAGTCGTTCAAAAGTTTTGAAAATTTTACCATGTCTAGGTAAGGCTAATATAAGTAAACAACCCAAATTTAAAGTTTTCACGAATGTTTGTAATTAAAAAACTCACAAAATTATAATGTCTATAAATAGCTAAAAAATGGCTAAAATTTTCCGAACTTTAAACCGTAAGAAACAAAATCTAAAATACAACAAAAAAGAACTCTGGTCATTTTTCATTTGAAGCAATATTTCTGGTAGAAAACGTCGTCCGTAATTATTTAATACTATAAAATCATGAAATCGTACGTTTTTTCTCCTTTAACCGCTTTTATTTGAGTACCGTTTCGAAAATCAAAAAATCACCTCTCAAAAGTACCAGATTAATAACATTACCTTTTAGAAAAGATGCTAAACTTGATACTTTCTAGCAAGTTTAGAGGAAAAAAAAGTATTTACAGAATAAAAAAGAAAAAAAAAGTAATGAACATTATTCTTTATAAACCAATACATTCCTCGCTCCCCTCAGAATCTAAAACATTCATCGTTATTGTAAAATCAATACATTCCTAACTTCGTTGAGAATTTAAATGATATATTCAGGTAATAAATAATTAGATGTGATAGATATAAATAATAGTACGAGTATATTGTATAGTCTATATAGTCAGTATAGTGTATAGTACGAGTAGTGAGTACCTACTATATATTTTTATTAAATAAAAATAAAAGTTCCAATGGTTTTTACCTTGAAAAATTAACGTAGGTACTAGGTTGTATGAGAACATTATCTATATTGAGTACCGTGGGACAAATTATAATCTTATCGATTATAACGACAAAAATATGGCGTTATGGAAAAAGATACAGAACATGAGATTGAATTGTACAATAATTTAGTTTAGTACGTCTATTACGTTTAAATAAATAACTGATAGAAAATATATTTAAATTTTTTAAATAATACAACATTTTTTTTATTATTTGCCTGCCATGAAATAGGCATTTAACTAAATGTCTAGGCGGATAGTGAAATTGCATAAACATTAAATTCTTTGACTTTATGCCTAGGCATTTAATAAAATGCCTGATTTGACTATATGCCTACGACATATATATAGGACAAACATATATATATAGCTATATATCTATATAGCTATATTTCTATTTGTATGATGTCTGTTTATCCTTTATTTAAATGCTTTATAATATATGCATAATCTATACGTTCTTCCAATAATCACGCTTGGATGAATACTGCTATTATAATTATATCAAATTTCGTCACAATCGGTCCACCAATTGGAATTAGAATGCATACATTTGTTTTATTTTCATATGAATTGCCCATTAAACATACTAATGCTTGTGATTTATTAATTGGATTAATTTAATTAATTAATCAAATAGAACACTTTTAGCTAATCTTTACTTGAATTCGGCAACCGTGTAGATCAGATTACATCCATAATGTGATACAATTTAAAACAAATTTGTCTTAACTATGAACATTGAATTCTAATTGATAAAATAAAATAAAAACTACCTAATTTAAATGGTTTCCATTGATTACAAAAAAATATTATTATTATAATTGTTATTTAGCTCATTTTTGCTGATCAGATAGCGCCGCTTTAATTTCAACACCTCCTCGTCATATTCCTCTAATCCGGTAACTTTCTCAAATTTTTCATCCATAAGATCCAATTACGAATTCAACAAAAAAGAATGAGCCAAATCGGCCCAGCCGTTCTAAATTGATGAATTGTTATACATTTTTGGCTCCATTTTTATATAAATATTTAATATATATAATATAAGATTAATCGTTAATGATAATAATATGATTTAATATTATATCATAGTACCTACGTACGCAATTTTATTTGCAGTAAAGTCTGACGTAAATTAATAACAAAACTATTACATAAATGTAAGACGCGTATAAAATATAAATAAACAATGCACATACACAACAAGTTAAACTCTTTATACGCTTATAGATAAACAATTTAAAAAAATTAAAAGAAGTTATAATGAAGTGATTACTGATTTGCCAACTAAATAGTTTATAATGAGTAAATTTAATTTATTAATCAATCATTTGCATATTATTTTAATTATCGTTGTGTTTAATTCACTAATTCATTGTAATTGAATGTCCTTATAATTTATATATTATAAGGAATAATTGAATTCATTAAATATATTACTTGATATCGGGCTACACCCGTTTTCATAATAAATAAGTTTACCCTAATTAGTTACCTATACGTACTTATATTATATTAAAATAATAAAATAAAAGTATTGAAAGAAAATTATGATTCCTTAGAACTCTATTCTAATTTTCTTTAACCAAAAAAAAAAATCAAACTTAATACACAATTTTTGATTAATTATTAGAACAATAGTTCAGAACCTAATACATTGAAATAATGATCTAAAAATTAAAATTTAGGTTAATTAAACATATTTAAATGCCCTTAAAATTAATTTCAGCCATACAAATTTACGATAAATAATCCTTTTTATAATTGATTATTTATCATGCAATAATAAAATGTTTACCTACATTAATTAATGATAAAACACAAAGTTAATACTTATAGTATATTTATATTTGAATGAGAAAGTGTATGACGTATATATTTTATTTGTTGTGTTTAAAAAATACAAATACTTCGTTACATTAATAATTTTAAAATTATTTAGTTTAAAAAAAATCTCAATTGTGAAATTGATGGACGTAAGTAAATCAAAATCATCAATGAAAAAAGAACTTGTGAACTTTTTTTAATTGAGAGAATAAAAAATGGCCATATAATTATTATAAAATTCCAAAAAGAAACCTTAAATATCTTAAATTCTACGATCAGAAAAAAAATAGTAGTAAATTATGAAACATATATTATTGAAACAATTTTTAGCTTTGAAAGCACTATCTAAAACGTTACAAAGTAATTTTATTCTTTAATACATTTTAGTTTAGATTTTTAAAAAAATTTTAAATTTGATATTTAACCTTGAATTTTTTTATTTGCGGCATAAATTAGATTGTTTCTAATAAATAGAATAATTATTAGTTTCGTAGAAGCATTAATATGGCGTGCCATATTAATGCCATATACACGTGCCATTATTTTCACCTAGGTTAAGGCAGGACATTGACGGCAGTTGTTTTTCATAACTATCATTTGTATTACGTGCGCCAAAATCAAGGGAAACCGCATGTTTATATATACCTACTACCTACTTAATGTTTGCTATGCTGTTCGAAACTGATAGATATTAGATACTAGTAAAGTGAATTGTAAATAACATAAAAATATAAGGAGCTATTTTTTAATGATTCGAAAACATAATGAAAAATTTGAATTGTCCAATTTTTTACTGACTTATAGCAGATAACTTATCCGTAACTATATACTTGACAGATAAGCTTATTCGGACATTGAAAAACTGATTATTATCAATTTTTTCTTATCTATCAAATAATTCGAGTTATCTGTCGAATAAATGTGATTGAAAAACCGGGCCTTACTCTATTAGAAATTTTTTAATCAGTTAACCAAAAAACTAAGTTTGCTAAAAACGTACCTGAACTTTTTACTGAAAAGGTGGCAAGGTTAATTTGAGAAAACTAGGCGTTTGAGACTTATTAATTACGTAAAAAAAAAATAGGGACCTAAGTATAGTATTCTTTTGAAATGTTTTTGACTATAACATTTTTTGCGAAAAATAAGTCATATTATAATTTATATTTGTATAATAGAAAAGATTTTCTCGCTATGTTCACAACTCAAAATTATTTCCTATAATTTAGTTTATGATTGACCGGTATATTATAACCTTCAACTCAATGAATATTGTCTATGAAAGACAAATTTTCCCTGTTAGAATAAACTGACACCTAAAAGTACAATAACATTTTCATATGAACTGTTGCTGCAATGCAATAATAATGCAATATAATAATCTTGCAAGGTCATGAATCATCTAATTATTGCTGATTGCTCTACCCATTATAAATAGTTTTAGCTGAAGGTATTTTCCGCATGCCATTATGTGTTGAAACTTTTGTTAGCTATTGTAGTAAACAATAATTGCATTTTATAATAGAATGCACTTATGATTTTTTTTAAAGTTGTTCTATAATTGCATGTTGAGTAGGCCACTATTTTGGATGGGTCGTGGGGTATAGACTCTGTACAAGGACAAGGGCATATAAGTACGGATAGAATATAGGTATTCATTCCCAACTATATGGATACTGTTGTCATGTGGTACAACTTTGTTGGGCAAAACTTTGCTCACCTCTAAGTATGACTACACAACAATAGATCATTATGTTAAATACCATTAAATCATAACAACTAACAAGCAATGATAATGATAAATCATTCGAATAACAAAACTCGGTTTACTAATCAATAGTAAAGTTTTCAAGTTATTTTTCGAATTTTAAATGTTGGTCGAAACCAAAATATGTCAGTATTTTATTTGAAATTTTTCAAACATATATTTTAAGTTCACTTGAAATTAATTCTTTTTTACAGTTGTTACCAAAATAAATAAGTATTTCTAAATACTTTTTCTAAATATTTAAGAGGACGCAACCTAACCTAACCTAACCTATGACGTATTGTCTTCAACTTACAAACATAGTAGGTATCTCTACAAGCCACAACATACCAAATTCAAGTTCAGCAAAACCAATTTTGTGTTATTACTTATTATAATGCTATAATGTTGGAGTGAAAATATGACAGCCGACATTTGACATACACTATCAATTTTAAAGATACGGGTATTACTTGTGTCTGTATGTTCTGTAAATATCTGTAATTTTACATCTACCGGGAAGTCGAATTACATTTTTAAGAGTGTGAAGTTCAAATTTTTACAATATTTAACATTATTAACTCGATTTCTCATGGCACAATTTTTTTTAATAAACTATATTTATATATAGGTACTTCATTTGAATAAGGTATATCAAACTTTTAAAACATAGAATTCTGAAACGTGATCACAGATCAATAAATAAATGGTAATAAATTATATAGTACCTATATTCACTATTTTCCAGGTGTATTAAACTATATCATTATATAATATTAAAAAATAAAAACCACAAAAATGGTTTATTAAAGATATTTATATAATTGTATTGATAAATATTATAGGTATGGGTACTTACTTACTCATTATACTAGGTACCTAGTTCATTATACATTCATGTGAAATACTATATGATTGAAAATTAATAAGTAAAAAAAAAATTGTGTCTCTTATAAAACTATAAAGATCCATACTTTAAAGCAAGAGTATCCAAACCACGGGGAGTTTGTAATTTGCACCAAATTAAAGATATGTAATTTGCACCACTGCAGGTAGTCAAAAATAGTGATTGTAATTTGCACCAAAATAAGGGTATGTAATTTGCGCCACCCACAGGTAGTCGAAAATAGAATTTGTAATTTGCACCAAAATGATTATTTATTTGTTCGATTACGTTTATCAAATATTCGATTATTGCTCGGTATCTTCGTAGGCGTCGAGACTAGATGGACACGAATGACAGTAATAATTTTTTGGGATTTTTCGCCTTATCTAGTAATATTTTGACGTTTTACGTCCAATTAGCGGTCATAATCGCGTTATATATAATATTTATATAATGTATATCAGTTTATTATTTTGATCAAACACTAAGCTATCTATACGTTTAGTCTTGCCGTTTCATCGCAATACGTAAGTTAACGTAATATTTTTGTAGTGCAGTTTTTAATTTTTTTTTGCTTGAAAAATGTAAGTTAAGATAATTAAAAGTAATCGCGGGGAAGATATTTTAGAATATAATAATCATACTTTTTATTTTACTATCGAAAAAATAATCGATTTTAATTTTTTGGTGCAAATTACAATTCCTATTTCTTACTACCTGAGGATGGGGCAAATTACATATCTTTATTTTGGTGTAAATTACAAACGCATTTAAAAAAAATGGTGCAAATTACACTGTTGTAAATATTTTGGGTCTATTTTGGTGTAAATTGACTACAGCCAAACCACGACCCACGGTAGATTTTAATGCAGCCCTCGCACTTCAATTTCAATATAGGTAGTAGGTACCATCAATTTATTATATAAAATATAATAATAATTTATTTTAAGAGTGTAAAATTAAAAAATATTAAAAATTAAATGCACTAAATAAATTTAATAGTTTATAAGAGTGTTGTCTATATTAGAATCTGATAGCGATAGCCCGGGTGTCAGGCACACATTACTTATCGATACAGTTGATCAGATGTCAACTCGCAGAGATTTCAAGAAAATATCATATTATTTTATTATTGGAGACAATAATATGTTAACAGCATTGATCAGTTGTTTTTATTCGAATTTTATAAGTATTATATTTATATCTTATATCTACCCAAACAAACATATCCCATCCTCCACAACCACGCATTATTCATGTCCTAGCTCGATTTTCAACAGTACCTACCTATGATTGGGAAAAATATTGTTTTCAAAAAAGAAAAACGCCAATACTAAGAATTGGTCCACTATATTAGAAAAGCAGCTTGAATTCTGTTTAAGTTTAAAGTTTAAAACTTTAATATTTTATAATTCATAAAAAATGCTTTTACGCATCAATAATAAACAAGCAACGAACAACATTCATAGCAATTAGGAACAAATCATATCAATTGACAATATACTTTCCTATTACACAAAAATACTGTAATAGCACTATTTATTGTTACCGAAGCTGTAACGTATAAGCATGTTCAGTTAAATGATTATCAATATATTTTATTAATTACAATGATATTTAAAAAAATTACCTTTATATAACTATATAAGTTGAAAAAATCTTCAAACTCTTAAATGAATACCTAGGTACTATTAATAGTTAATACTACCTTCATAACTAAAGTTTTGGAAAATCATTTATTAACACAGAAATCTCAAAAATTAGGTTGAATTGATTTGAGTATCTTCTAAATTCAATTTGAAATCAGTTATAAATTAAATAGTTTAATCTGATATTCATTTAGGTAGGTCGTGTATGAGTCATAACTCATAACTCATAATATTTAAATAATAATATATATGATTTACTACAGCTATAATAATAAATATAATTACCTATAATTTATTTATGTATTTTCAGTATTGACTATAGTTGTACCAAAACATCAAGCTGTTAGAAAAAAATTGTGGTTTCCCTTGATTTTTGTGTACGTACTTAATAACAAACATCAAAATCAGTGGTGGAAGCAAGTACCTACCTACCTACCGCCCGTGTCCTGTAATAACCTAGGTGAAATTGGCACGTGCATTATTGACTTTTAATTATATAGGCAAATAAGGAAAAAATACATATTATGAGAATGCATGAAAGTTCCTTGTTTCTAATTTATATTTAATGTAATTTATGAGTATGAAAAAATGAAAGTATAACCGATTATCTATCTTATCAAATTTATATAGATATCTTAAAATTCTTAACCTTAACTTAAACTCTTAAATGTACATAACCATTTTGGTTATACCTACCATAAACAATAAATACTGTGTAGCTAGTTAAAATAAAATAACTGATTATTTTTTTTTTTTTAATTTGTCTTTTATTAAAAAATAATTATAGCAAAGCAATTATAAAAAATAACTGATTTAATATCAACAGTTTATCAGCTATATTTTTGATGAATTTAACGAGATATACTTATGGGCATAAAATAGCATTTTATATTGGGAGGGGGGATTGAAGTCATATATTAATATATTATTATAATACTATTGAATAATATTAAAATATTTAGAAAAAGTTTGGAGACTTAGACCTGAAAGCACTCAGTTCTCACCCCAATCAGTACTTATGGTGATACAATACATGTTATATAACACAAAAATATTTATATACCTATAGAAAAATTAAATTAAATTTGTAATGAGAGTCCAGAGTAAAGTGGCCCACGTCGGTTTCTTAGATTAAAATTTTTAAGCAACACTATATTATTTAATTTACAAATCATTTCTTTTATACCAAGTTTTTTTAAATTTGTTTCAATTTTTTCAGATATTATACAGTCGTAAAAAAAATACTTGTTTTAATACCTATCTATAATACGAGCCATTAGTACAAATAGTTGTTTTTTTAGATAGAATATAAAATATTTATTTTGATAACATTTCATTTCGTGAGATTTGGTCTTAGGAATTAATTAATTGTAATTGAAACATAATGTTAATCAAACTATTTTGTACACAACAAATATACATAATATATGCCTTATTAAATATATTATAAAAAATTAAATTGACAATTTTGATATTAATTTTTAACTATATGTCTATTTAATATGATAAAATTAATAGGTAAAGTTATTGAATATCATTAATCATAGTATACTTACTCAGGGGCGGACTGGGAGGTGAACGGCCCAGTATTCTACTGTCGGGGCCGGCACTACCCGTTTATACCATCCTCTATGAACAAGATATTTATAATACCTACATACTTTTTCGGGTATTTATTTATCAAATGTATTAGGCGGTACTGCCGTACTGGATTGTGCATAAACACCAAAAAGATAACTTGTTTACACACTACGAAATCAATTTTTGATTCGAAAGCTTCACTAATTTCTAAATCCATGTTTAGTACCTAATTATAGGCTAGAGTCATAACTAGAGACGAATTTTATGCATTTGCATGGTGATACTAAGCACATGCACTTATAAAATGGTTTGAAATGTCGGCGATTCAGACTTTATTGAATCCGTAGACCAATTTTAATTTTGCATATAAATGCATATTTGGTGGGTTGGTGCACTATAAACTTTGGGGTCATTTTTTAACAAAAAAAAAATAAATAAATAATAGGTACATATTTAACAATAAAAAGTTCAATCCATTTATTTAATTATAATAGACATTTTATTAGTTATTACTTATTAAAAATATCTTTTATTCATGGTAGCAAAGTATGGAATGGGAAGGGACCCTTTAAATTTGGAGGCCCTGTGCTAGTGCACCGCCTGCACATGCGTAAATCAGAGCCTGGATACAATGTACATTATATTATTATAAACTACCGCTAGTTCGACTACGAAAAATTAACTTATTAGTTATTACTGTATCGTTTTAATAGCCGGCAACCGATAGCAGTAGGTAGTCTTAAACTGTTTGGTATTTAAAATTTAAAAATATATTTATTATTAATATACTAATATTATCAATTGATGTTCATGAGCCCCTAGCGGCCCGACGGCACATATATTGAGCCGGCCCGGTGTGCTACAGCACACTAGCACACCTGGCCAGTCCGCCCCTGTACTTACTAAATAATTATTTGTACAATTTAATAGCGTCAAAATTTGAACTTAAATATCTATATAAAAAAAAAACTATGTTTATTTTTGACAATAGTAGGTACCTGCTTACAATAAACCTTGTTTCAAATTATCAATTCTAATCTACAAAATTTGAAAATTTTATACATATTTATACCTAGCTAAAAATTGATTAGCAAATTTTCAGTGATTTTTATGAAATTTGACAAAATATGAACTCAAATACCTTTAAAATAAAACCGTACCTATATTAGTTTTGAAATCATTTTAGATTCTGAACAAAGTGATGAATGTATTGATTTTACAATGATGTGTGTTTTTTTTTTTGTGTCTGTGTACAGCATAGGTTACTAGTCAAAATAATGCTTCAATTTCAAACTTTGGGGGTGGTTTCCGATGTAAAAGTGAAGATCCTTGGTGCATTATTGAGGTCAAAAGTAAACATTTTCCAACAGTTTTCAAAAAAATCGATTTTTTTATATGGTTGTAATTCAAAAACTAATCACTGTAAATACTTAAATTTTCACCAAATGTTTATGTTAATGTTATCTATATACAGTTTAATTTTCAAAAATTTTCGAATTTTTTTGATTTATTTATAGACCACTGAAATTTTCGATTTTTTTGAGAATTTTTTTTTGAAGTGTCGGTAAAATAGTTTTAAATGACCAAAAAAACTTGAAAATTTAATACAAGGTTCCTTAACAGTTGTTCTTATTGTAGCTAAAAAAAATTAAAAATCCTTAGTCACCATTTTTTTTTTTATAAGCGTTTATAGTTCAATTTTTTACGAAATCTGTCGAAAATGCGAAAATTTGCAAGTAATTTTGAAGTTTAAAAATCATAAAATTTTTTGTGTTTATAACTTAGGACTAAAAATACAACACTAAGTTTTCCATAAATTTTCCTTCAAGTAGCTATAGAGAAAACTCGAAGCGTCGTTATAGGAAAAATTTTAAGTGTGTTTGAATTTTAAATTTTTACGAAATAGCGTAACGATAACGATTTATCCTGAAACGATTTTTAATATTTGTTATTATTCAAAAAGTATGAGTCGTAGATACTTGAAAATTTTATCAGTTATTTAGATTGGTGTTTCCTTTACATGATTTAATTTTCAAAATATTTTGACTTTTTTCAAGATATTTATAGACAACTGAAATTTTCAATTTTTCAGAAAATTTTTTTTTGAAGTGTCGATAACATTTTTTGGCCCTGTCAAAATACTTGAAAATTTAGTAACAAGTTCCTCATAAGTTATTCTTACAGTAATTAAAAAATTATAAAAATACATAGGCACGATTTTTTTTTTATTAGCATTTGAAGTTCAAATATTGACTTAATACGTAGAAATTACGGTCATTTTCAAATTATCTTGGAAAGAAATTCATAAAAGATTTTCTTTTTAGATATAAGATTTGAAAATTTAATACAAGGCTCCTAACATATTTTTACAATAGCAATTGAAAAATAAAAGAAATATATATGCATAATTTTTTTTTTAAGAGCATTCAAAATTTGAATTTTTACAAAATACGTAAAAATCACGAAAATTCGTAAATTATTTTAAACTAGAAATTCATAAAGTATTTTCCTTTTATATCTAAGATTTGAAAATTTAATAGTAGGCTTCTAACATATTGTCACAATAGCAGTTGAAAAATAAAAGAAATATATATGCATAAATTTTTTTATAAGCATTTACAGTTCAAATTTTGACCAAATGCATAAAAATTACGGCAATGTTCATATTATCTTAGATAGAAATTCATAAAAGTTTTTCTTTTTAATTCTAAGATTTGAGAATTTAATACAATAGGCTCCTAACATATTTTAACAATAGCGGTTGAAAAATAAAAGAAATACATGGCCACATTTTTTTTACAAGCATTCAAAGTTTGAATTTTGACAACATATGTTGTATAAATTATTTTAAGCTAGAAATTCATAAAAAATTTTCTTTTAAACTCTAAGATTTGAAAATTTAATACAAGATTCCTTACAAGTTTGTCAATCTTTATCACAAATAAAAAGTCCACCGGAAATTCAAATATAATTTTTATGAGCATTTGAAATTTAAATTTTTACAACATTGGATTTTCACTGGATTTCACATTTAGTGATTTTCTTATATTTTGTTGTAATAACTCTAAAAGTCTACAACAAATGACCGCAGATACTTGCAATTTTCACTGAATGTTTATATAGGCATTTTCTATATTTGATAAAATTTTCAAATATTTAGATTTGTTTTGAGCTGTTTACTGACATTTTAATGTTTCAACTTTTTTAGTTTTTTTTTCTTTAAATATCGATAAAAATTTTTTTGTTCGGTAGAAAAGCTTGAAAATTTAGGCTTCTAACACATTTTAACAACAGCAGTTGAAAAATAAAAGAAATACTAGTCACAATTTTTTTTTTACAAGCATTCAAAGTTTGAATTTTGACAACACGTAAAAATCACGAAAATTCACAAATTATTTTAAACTAGAAATTCATAAAAAATTTTCTTTTTAAATCTATGATTTTAAAATTTTTAATAATCTATAATATATCCTAGACAGATAAACCGTTTTCGCTCAGCATCGTTTTTCGTATACAATGATATAATATCATTGGATTCAAATTTTATCCCATCCATTACAGTAACCCACTTGTAACCTACTGTACAGCAGATCGACATCCACGACTTACCCGCCTTTTTTAAGAATAAAATTAAGTTTTTGACATCCTTTGGGTTTGGTCTAAGTGCTTGACATATTTGTTCGGATATGTGAAATGATTTCGATACTGGTTGTATTTTTGACATTCAGTGATAATGTGGTTGACGGTTAAGAGTACGCTGCATGACTCACATAGTGGAGGATCGTCTTTACTCATCAAGTAGCTGTGTGTTAAGTGTGTGTGACCAATTCGGAGGCAGTTTATTATGGTTTCATTTAAATCATTTTTAATTGTTAATTAACAAAAATATTTTTATCTATAATAGATTTTTATATCAAATTTTGAAAATCTTATCATGTAAAGAAAATTTTCGTGCAAATATTTGATAGAAATTTCAAGTATCAACCATTTACTGTTATAAGTTTTTGAATTAAACTAAAAATACAAAATTTATTTTGTCAAAAATTGGTTTTCCCAATACTCTTAAAAATTACAAGGAATATTTGGCTTTTGACAACACACAGAGTACCAACTATGATTCCATTTCCTACCAGGAAAGTTGCTCAAGTAAAAAATTAAAGCATTATACTGTCCCGAAAAGTAATGACAAACACAAAACATAAAAAACACTAATAATAGACAGTTTTAAAAATAATATAAAAATATTCCAAAACGCAAAAAAAAAAGCGGGTACTTGGATGTCACTTTGCTGTTAGGTAGATTACAAATGGGTTAGGTACTGTAATGGATGGAATTAAATTTGAATCCAATGATATTATATCATTGTATACGAAAAACAATTCTGAGCGCAGACGGTTTATTTGTCTAGGATATATCATAGATTATTAAACATTTTCAAATCTTAGATTTAAAAAGAAAATTTTTTATGAATTTCTAGCTTAAAATAATTTGCAAATTTTCGTGATTTTTACATTTGTTGTCAAAATTAAAATTTGAATGCTTGTAAAAAAAAATTGTGACTATGTATTTCTTTTATTTTTCAACTGCTATGGTAAAAATGTTTTAGGAGCCTTGTATTAAATATTCAAATCATAGATATAAAAGGAAAAACTTTTATGAATTTCTATCTATAAGATAATTTGAACATTTTTACGTATTTAGTCAAACTTTGAACTTTAAATGCTCATTAAAAAAAATCGTGCCTATGTATTATTAATATTTTTCAACTGCTATCGTTACAATATGTTAGAAGCCTGGTATTAAATTTTCAAGCTTTTCTACCCAACAAATACATTTTTATCGATATTAATTTTTAAAAAAAACTAATAATGATCAAAAATTGCATATGCCTATAAATAGTTCAACATTAGTCGAAAATTTTTGAAAATTGCATAGTGGATAAAGTATACTTATATAAACAGTTGGTGAAAATGTCATGTATCTATGGTCATTTGTTTTAAAGTTACATCAAAAACCAAAATCGATTATGTCGAAAAATGAGTGTGCGTAAAATTTCCCGTTTTTCCCTAAATTTTTAGTTTGTTTTTATCGATTATTTAGTAAAGTATTAAGAATTTTTAACTTTTGACCCCCCAAAGTACCAAATAGATTCACTTTCTGATCGAACGAGGTACTGAAGTAAAATATCGAAGCACTTTTACTGCCCCAAAACGTGATGACAGACACAAAAAAAAAAAACATAATGGTAAAATCAATACATTCATCGCTCCGCTCAGAATCTAAAATTTCATTGAATTATAATTTTTACGGTCACTTATCAAATGTACCAAAATCCATGTACCGAATCTCCCTAAAACTTAGGTTATGTTAGTAATCTCCTATTCCAGATTTTAATAAATATTTTCAGCGATATTTCAACCAAATATACATTAATTTGGGTATAAATATTTTCGTAAATATATTAAAGGTATTTTCGTATCTATACCGAATGGCTAAAATACATTCTGTCCTATGCTTCAATAATTATATTTACATTGTGTTACTACTAACACGGTCGTTACACAAAAATGTAGATCGGCGCCACTAATTCGGCATGGTAGGTTATTCTCATAAAAATAATAGATAAAAAAAGAATTGATTACTGATCACCACGCAAGTAGTCTCCTGGTCACAATAGTTTTATAAAATTAATAATTACAGTATATTTTATGAAACATATTAAAATATAAATTGAATATTTAAATAATACAATATATTAAAATATATAAATTGATTATCTTTTTAAGTTGCAAAACATTGAAATAAATTCTTATGTAAGTCAGAAATCTGAAATGATTAATAAAAAGAACAACATTCAACCATAAGCCCAATGAAAAGTTTCTTGCATAAAACCTAATAACTTAATAATACAAACTAAATTTATCCTTTAAAACTTAATTAATGATTTATTTGTGTGGCTTTATCACCAGACATTGTTATTTCATTTAATCATATTTAACTGTGATTAAAAACTAAATCAGTGAAGACAAACTGAAAAATAAAATATATCTAATCTATAAACACATGGTACCAAATACATAAAAATTACTCGTATTTATATACTCTTACTGAAGGTATAATGTAATAAATGAACATGGCGTATAGAAATTAAATTAGAAAAAAATGAATAGCCTACGGGAAAGGCAATAAGTAGATACCAACTGTTGAGAAAGCAGACAACCTAATCATGATTTTAAGACTGTAAACTATATATATCTGTAACAGCTATAGATAAAAAAGACCGAAAATATGTTTATGAATAATATTATTTAAACAACTATTTTATTATAGATGCCTAAATGTAAATTTACTTTATTTCACACTGGCTTTTTTTATAAATACTCATCAAAATATCGTAATTAAGTTTTCGTAAATGTCAACTATATTGTAGTATACCTAACATATTATTGAAAAGTAAATTACCAAATAGAAAATAAATAATTTAAACATAGGTATTATTATCTATATATCATAATATATCATATTATTTGTTGATTTTGGTATTAATATTAGTTCTAGGTATTATATTTTTTTTGAAATTTTAAAATATTTATATTTATTGGTTAAAAATATCAAATAAAACTCTAATTTAAAATTGTATTATTTTACTTCAGTATTATTATTGCTTATAAATAAATAATTGGTATTAATGCATAATATTTTTTTATGGTATTTTGAAATATTTAAATATAATTAATATTATGTGACTTACAATATTAATTATTATGCATACAATAACTTCTTAGAACTTTCCGTCTATATATAAATTATTATACCTACCTAATAAGTAATAGGTATATCATTGATCAATTACTACGAATTTTCATGAGAATCTGTATACCGTAGTTGGTAAATTGCATCCCGCAAAAAAGGTCATAGTTATATACTGTGTAAATTGCGGCCCCGAGTATATTTTATACATACGTAAATTACAGCCCGGGTATATTTGAAATGTACGTAAATTGCGGCCCTGGAGATTCCAATTTCCGGTCGGCTGGTTATATTATCTTTAATATTGATCGATAAGGATATCTCTTGATGCTCACTTATATAATATTACTAGCCGCCAGTGTGCCGTAGGACCTACGGCGTAGGTACTGCCCTGTGCATTTGATCGAAATATTTTGCACGAGTTTTTACATTAGTCTACAGTATTTACAGTATTTGGTAAATCAGTGGCGTACGCAGGATTTTTCAATGGGGGGGGGGGGAGGGGCTTGAAAATTAATTACTATTTTATTTTTATTTTGTCCATTCTAATAATTGTAGACGTTTAGGTGAGGTATTTGAAAATGTTTGTACAACTTCAACTTCTCAACTTTTCCAGTGGAAAATATGTTCTAATCATAAACCTAGATAGTGGTTTTTGGAAGCAAATTGGATTTAGTTTGAAATTTGAGAGGTCAAAATTGAAAATTCTCAGTATTTTTTAAAACAATCGGGAAAACAAGAATAAATGAAAAATTGTTTAGTAACCTTAGTTTTTTTCTAAAAATGTCAATAAAAAATTATTCGTTCGGTAAAAAGCTTTAAAATGTAATATAAGGTTTTATTATACCTAGTTATCTAAAAATATTAACGACACATATAGGCACGATTAGTTTTTATAAGCATTTATAGTTCAATTTTTGACAAAACCAGAAAAATTAATTAATTGTAGATTAAAATTTATTAAATATTAAATTTGTACAGCTAAGGTTTGAAAATTCAATACAGGTCATTCATACAAGTAGTTCATACTTTTACCAAAAAATTACTAATTTTTTTAGGAAAATTGGTATGCAAATCAATGTTTTTTTTAAATGAATTTATTTTGGTAAGACGTTTATTAATTTTCGTCTTGCTTACTATAGGTGACGACAGTTGAAGTTTGATACATTTTTTTTAAGTAATACTTATGAGGGCAATGGAGGGGGGCTTCAGTTCGTTAGCCCCCCTCTGCGGACGCCACTGTGGTAAATTAGAATTTGTATTTTTTTTAAATTTAATAACAGTGGAAGTTATGAAAAGTGAAAAAAATAAAACGTTGAAAATAGTTGATGGTTTCAAATTTCGTTTTCAAAAACTTCTGAACGATGATATTCAACGTAGGTGTTGTACAGTCAAAACTTGTAAGTGTTTTTTAAAATTTAATAATAATAGTATATGTATAGATAGCTTTAAAGATCATAACCATCTACAACTTTCGGAACAAATTATAAATTTAAAAATCTTATAAGTTTTTACCAGTATATTAATTCGAATTTTTTTCACTCTACACATTTTTACTAATATATTTTTTAATTATAAACAAAACAGCAAAACCAATATTTTTAACCATACCAATATGAATACAATTATATTGCCAGTCCTAAGTCTGAAAAATGGGAAGGAAAATATTGATTTCGTAACCCTTAATGCAATTTACATAACAATGACAAATATTTAAGTAGGCAAATATATTAAAATATACCGGGGCCGCAATTTACATAAAAAAATTGAAACGGGACGCAATTTACAGCGACCCCTACAAGGTGTCCCACAGAGATCTGACATTTTGACAAATGAAATAACTTTTGTTCTAATCAATATATTTTAAAAATTTCTTTTAAATATAATCCATAGACACTTGCGCTACATTTTTTATTTTTTAATACTGAAAATAAAAACTTAAAAATTGACAAATTTTTTTTCGAAATATTCAATATAGCCAATTTATAAATTTGATGTTTAGAAAAATGTATAAGGTAAAAACACTTTATTTAGGTCAAAAGTCTGATTTTTTACAATTTTTTTAAATATCAATATTTTCGTTAGGTAAATTATAGTATTTTATAGTTTATACATCACATATCATTAAAATAAATACAATAAAAAAAATAATTAGATTTTAGCATGCACTAATTTAAAAATGTTCTTATAAAATATTTTTAAAAAACTTTATTATTATTTGAGATTACAAGGTTTCTAACATAAACTAGATCTTAATTTACTTAACGAAAATATTGATCTTTAAAAAAATTGTAAAAAATCAGCCATTTGACTTAAATAAGTGTTTTTACCATATAATTTTTTTTTAAATTAGATTTACAAATTGGCTATATTAAATATTTCGAAAACATTTTTATCAACTTTTAAGTTTTTTATTTTCAGTATTAAAAAATAAAAAATGTATTCCTAATTGTAGCGCAATTGTCTATGAATTATATTTAAAAGACATTTTTTAAAAATATTGATTAGAACAAAAGTTATTTCATTTGTCAGAATGTCAGATCTCTGTGGGACACCCTGTTTATCAATATAATACCTATATGATATATTTATATAGTATATTATAGGTAAATAGCCAATAGATAATAGGTACCAAGTTGATATACACACTTCGGGGCGGTGTATGTACGTAGGTATGTTTAAACAAGTCGATCTTAAATGTGGGTAGGCAACTGAATTATTATACATACCTGATACCTATTATATTATTATACACATTCATTTTTATACAATATTGAACAATTTTTCGCAAAATGTCGTTCCGAAAAAAATCATACATTGTTTCATAATACCATATTTTTATAGTGAATTTCCACTGTATGGCATCCAGGATTTAGATAAATTAAATCCGAAAAACCGGCTTAATTGTTATTAGTGGCGTATTTTTTTTTTTTTTTTTTTTTTGGGAGGGGAGTGTCTTCCATGCCTGGGCACCTAAAACGCCTTAATATTGGTATTATCATTTATTTTATAGTTTACATTTTTATTTTAATATATTATATACCTATATTCCTTACATGTTGGACACCTCGCGAGTATAATCACCCAAAATACGCCACTGATTGTTATTGTTTTTTGAAAATATTTTTCATTCATTGATAAATACATTTTAATAAACCTCTAGTATCTACAATATTGTATATCAAATATCATGGTTAGATAATGTTTAAAGATTTAACTACTTACTCAAACGTTGCATTCATTTTTGGTAACGGGAAACGTGTACCCACTACCCATCATCTTTCTTCCAATTGTCAGCTAAAGATAGGTAGGTAACACAAAAACCGTTTTAATTTAAAATTCAAAGCACTTTAAAATATAGCATTTTTTCACACACAGTTTTATATCACCTTAGACGTTATACGAATTAGAACATAATACTGTTTGTGTTATCGACCTTCGGCCATATTATTTTGAAATTAAAAACTATTTTCTCCATATCGGACATCGTCCATCAACTATTGGCGCTTTCGTGATTCTTCCATAGGTAGGTAGATAATAAAATCTTCTGCTGTTATTCATATGAACATTTTATATTGGATTGCAGCAATAGTTACCTGGTTAATCAAAATATATTAGTTTTTACGTTTTGAGTCTATAATAACCACACGGCACACACATTCCTTTTGATATACCTATACATTTGAGTATTTTATTTTATTACTGCCTCATTGGTTATGTACCTATTTCTGGTTTTTTTTTGTTTTTGATTTTTGAACATATTTGACATCAGCACTCAGCAGCAAAGGCCTGCAACACAGTTAGTACTCAATAAATGTTCAGTTGGGACGCTGTTTTTTGAATTTCTACTTGATTTATCTTTCTTTCAATTTCCCAATTCGAGCACTGCATACACCAATTATATAAGTTGTAAAAACTGAGAACTGAGAAAAAAGCTTTGTTTTAGGCTTTTCAATGAAAGTACCTACCTATTTAGGTATGTAAGCTCGGGCAAATATAAACAGGTAGAGTGGCGTGCTCAGATTTTATGAAAGGGAGGGATATGAACTTTTAACTATTCTCGGACCACTTTGTATAGTACCTAATAAATATACATTCTTTGCGATTGTAAACTTTCCCGATTGTAATGGCATGTAAACTCTCCCGATGGTAAACACTCCCGGGTCTAGTCCAATACTACCTGACGGGAACATGCTACATGCAAACTCTCCCGGGTCTACTTCAGTACTAGGTACTAAGTTAGCTGGGGAGCATGGGGTATTATTCGTTTTACGCAGTTAGAATTGGTTGAGCCATTATAGTCGATATCGTTTTAAATATTTAAATTAAAAATACTCTAACGGTAATTAAATATTTAAATGACAAATACAGGTTAACACAAGATAAATACAGATTAAATACGGTAATACAATTCATAATAAAAATTATAATCACAATATCTGCAGTGTAGCTAATTCATAGAGTAGCAATAACATTTAAAATAACTCGGAAGAGTTTGCACATTTCTTTCAGGTAAACATAATATTTACCCGGGAGAGTTTACTTTTACTAGTTTTAAAAATCGGGAGATTTTACCACCGCCCAAGTTCGTTATTTACCGACTATTATAATATATTATAGGTAGTAGGCACCCTATACATATTAATTAGTAAATATGGAATACGCGTGATCTGCTGAGCGTAAAATTTGATATGTTACGCACTTGTAAGATGGAAACAACACATGCGGGTATAACGTCCTCTTAATATTTATTAACAAATAATACTAATAAAAGTAGGAAGCGAAATATTAATAAACGTTTAACTAACCTATCCTACCTGTATAGTACTTGTGTACGTATACCTTAAACTAGGTACGTAATACCTACCTGAAAGTATTATAATGATTATAGCTACCTAAAACTTGTGTTTTTAAAAACAAAACACAATTTATAATACCTATACAACATTTAATCATAAGTTGTTATGTCAGGCCAAACTATCAGCTATAAAATCGGGTTGCTTACACTCCTAATTAAATTCTTTCTACTTAGAAGCACCCAAATACCCAATATGGATGATAAAGGAAAATGTCTAAAACTAGTAAAACTATAAAATCAAATTGTCAGAGACAGCTCAATACTATAAGCACTAACATTTACATTAGGTACCAATGTAATAAAAATCTTGGGCACACCTAAGTCTTTTTCACGCAGGTAGTGAGAATGGTAAAAATAAATTTTTCACTTCTCTCAAATTGATACAATATTTATGTAATAAATTTTGTGTAAATCAAATATCTTAGGTATAGTAGATATTTTTTAATGAGGCATTAAATAGACTACATTAATCGATAGGTTTAACAAAAATACACAAAAAATAGAGAAATTTCAACAGGCCACCAAGACTTCAGATTTTGTAAATGCTAACCAACGAAGTTGTTACTTACAATTTCTGCTGTAATTTATGGTACACAGAAGTTTTTGGATGATTTTCATAGTACTTTTTTTTAAAGAATGTTATGAAAATTGTAAGTTACAAGACCAATTTAAATTATCTGATATTAAGAAATGTATTTTGAAACATTTACTTATTATAAGAGAATTACCATAATATTATAACAGTATACCAAGGTTTATCTATACATAGGACCCACACAAATAGGTATACATATTAATATATTACTACATATTACAAGAATAACAAATCAAAAATACATCAAATATGGGGTATTTCTGTTGGCAAGTTGGTCTTTGGCTATCAAATTATTTTTTTATCTTCTAAGTGCCATCTGAAAATTGAAGATTCCAGAGAGTTATAGAATATTTTGTTTACATCACTGAAAATTATAATAGATATACATGTCCAATGTCCATACTATAGTATAATTGTAAATTTATTACGTAAATATGATATAAAAAAAACTAGAGAAGTGAGTATATTATTCTATATAGATATCCCACATCAATGGGTACAGAACAGTTAAGGATAGGTATGTAAGTGTGTACAATATTAACAATAGAGTAACCTAAAACCAATGATACAGATTTGTGAAAAATCGTGTAATCTGGACATAAACATTCATCATTTAATATTTATATTATAAATATTATATTATGAGGTATATAATATAATATAATTTAACATTAATTAAGTCCAACAGTAATAATTGGTATGCCACCAGTTAATCTAACAAAAAGAAACAATATCAATAACGACATATATTAATACATTATTACGAGTTTATTACCAATTTGATATTACTTTATAATGAGTTATTATCAGATAAAATTAAAAATTAGATACAATATCATGACTTCTGACAATGGTCAATAAAAAAAATGTATCTATGACCAGATATCAACATTTTTTTTTTAGAAAAAAAATCTACAATTATTATAATACTTTACTTTTAAACTATATAGATCATACAAAAAATATAATATGTATAGCAAAAAATTTAAATACTTCAAGTAAAACAGAAAAACATCTTAAAATGTTGCTAAAACAGCTACAATTAAATAGGTAGTATGATTTTGTTTAAAAATATGATTG
This sequence comes from Diuraphis noxia, assembly GCF_037042655.1. Lineage (NCBI taxonomy): Eukaryota > Metazoa > Arthropoda > Insecta > Hemiptera > Aphididae > Diuraphis > Diuraphis noxia. Next base: position 24,225,732 of record NW_028301715.1, on the reverse strand, counting down.
ACAATGTGTCAAAACAAAGTACACAAAATAGATGTGATAAGTACAAGTTATATTGACAAAAGAAAAATGACATTGGAATATATTAAGTGCCCAATGGGTTAATGGTGATTAGAACACTAACATTTTTTTTCTTTCAAATATCATATTTCGTTGTTCAATTGATTTTATTGTTAAGCTAAGTGTGCAAAAAAAAAATCTATTTGTCATGGCCCTATTAAAGATACTTATTAATTAAAAACAAAATTGACGTACTAAATTTATAACTTAGGCTGTAAGAATTTTAAAAAGAAAAAAATATTATTGATGATTTTCTGTATCATTTAATAAAATGCTCTCTTAATAACTAATCAAAACAAATTGTTTTATTAAAAAGACTTAAATTGCACTATTTTTACAATATTAACACTTAACATTAAAAAAAATTTATATCTTCACTACAATTATAGGCAAAGATCAACAAATTTAACAAGAAACAATTTTTTCACTGTACAATTTTTATATTTTAGATTCATAATTTAATATTCTATAATTTAAAAAAAAAATAGTCCTCTAATCTATAAAATTGTGTATTCTGATTGAAAATGTAAAATACATTTTTATCATTAACAAATAATAATAATAAAATAAAATAAAAACATAAATTAATAAAGAGAACAATAATCATGAAATATATAATAAATAATCTATTTTTTCTAAAAATGGTATTAATTATTAATTATTAATTATTAATATTGTAATTTGATTAGAACACAATAACAGCAATATGGCAAAACATGTAGTATAATTAAATGTATTTACAATAAAATTGTATGTATTTGTATATTTTTCTAATTTAAATTACATTGTAAAAAAGTCTGTAAATACGAATACTGTGACTAAAAAACATAGAATATTAAGAAAAAAAGCATAGTACCAAATATCTTTAAAATTACATTATAATTGTTAAATTAGTTTAAAAAAAATTAATTATGAAAATACTAGTAGTAGTTAAAAATAAAAATAGGTAACACTTTTACACAGGATAAATAAAAAATAATTGATTAAGACATAATGTTGTAAAACGAGATGTGTGAATAAATAATCAAAAAAGTAAAATAAAATCTTCTCAGAAATAAATAATATATCTTGAGCGAATTCCACTTTTATGTTAGAAATTTAATAATAAGTAAGCACATTTTTGAAATTTTTAATGGCTATAAATTCCTAACAGTTTTGTTATTTATTGTTACCATTATTTTAATAAAAAGGTGAAAGAGAATGAAATTTTCAATTTGAAACAATAATATAATTTAAAAATAAATAAATAAATGTTAATTTAGAATTACAACAATAATAATACATAGATAATGTACATTAATATTGATAATAATACGCATTTTTCAATATTAATAAGCATTTATGTCTAAATTACTGTTGGTATTTGATGACTATATACTCCAAGGCACTTTTACTTAATTAAACTATTATGGGACTTACTAAAACTAATATAAAAAATAATAATCTCGAAAGAAAATCAATATAAATACATTACATTAGTCCTTCTAAAGCATATTATACTGATGAATAATACTTAAGTAGAACAAAACAACTATTTTTTTTTTTTATTTAAAAATTGACATTATTTCCAATTCACCTACGCATCGCACTGCAGAAATTATAAAACGAGGAAGCCAAAATGTTTTGAATCTCTTAACGAATTATCACATGAATGTCTATATTATAATATATAGTTAAAATTATTATATATAGATATATAAATTGGTTTTAAAAATCTAATAATTTTATCAATAACAATATAACTATAATAATTAAGAAAAATGTTTTTAAAAACAATAAATAGTATTATATAGTTACTTTTAAAACAGGACAGACAGCGTTAATAAATAAATCACATGGACTTTTTTTACTCTTTTTTTTTTAGGCAGGAAAAGGAAATAAAATTAAATAAATTAAACGAATAAAATGTCGTTTTTCGTACACTATTCCAGTCTTTACAAGCCGAAGAACTAGTATGTATTGAGTGACTGCTCTGCCGGATGTACCCGTCAAAAAATTGCTCTGTAAATTATGCAAATAAAATATTTTAATATACATATATATATAAATGTACTAATTTTGTAATACTCAATATTATGCTAAATATTATCATTTTCTAATTTTATTTTTGATTTAAAATTATTATTTTATGTAAATATGAATATTTGTTTAGAATGTATTTTGAGATATTTTATTTTATAATAGAACTGAAGTTAGTGTACAACAAATGATGATAAATTTGATACTGAAGAAATTATATACCAAAATAAACAAAGTTAATTTCATTTTATTTGTATCACTGATCATAAATATATGTAAATGTACGCTTTCATATGTGCATCGAATGTCAGGAACACCACATGAGTGATATGCTGTGTTAGCGATATACCCTCCGGCAATCATGACCATTGTCTGGATGCACCTAAGAAAGAGTATTTTATGAACATAATACCCATGTCTGTTAGATAACGATGGAGGATTATTGAGTGGTTTTTACCTATATCTTACACGTTTATTTCAGGTAGAGAATTTAAGCTGACAATTAATGAGGGATGCCTGTAAACAAAGATTTGGTATTTACACAATTTTAAAATACCCCAAAAAAAATGTAATACTTTATAGAATATTAATTTTAATATAGTTTATAAATTAGTAATAATTACATGAGACTGTGCTATATGTTAATAAAAGTTAAAAGGTATATTAATTTGCAATAATGACAATTCTGATAATATTCATTTTTGTTATGAGGTAAAAGTAAAACTTGTATAATTATACACTTATAACGTTAGAACACATACACATTAGAGATAAAAACAATTAAATATTTAATAGCGGCCTTATAATCAATCATTAATATAAATAATTATACAAAAATCCTTAAAAATATATATTGTATATAGTATTACACTATACATAAATATTCTTTCTACAGTGTAAATACATTTCAAAATTAGTAATTAACATAAAAAATTAACAAAAATAAATTAGAGGTAACATTTTAAATTCAGTTTAAACTCATACAGGCATAATGTTTAAAACCATATTACAATATTAAATTTTTAAATTAAATGAATAATTCAATCCAATTAAAAATATAAATGGAAGGTAATAGGAACTTTTTCCATTTGAATATAATGTACCTAGTTAAAGTTTATTCTTATCCTCAAAAATATATATTGTATTTACTTTAAGTTTTCATATTTGATTTATTTATATTATATTTAATAATCAAAAACTAAACAGTTAAAAACTAAAAATCTATGTTTTTTTTATTTTTACAATAATTGGCATTAGAATAAAAATTAATAAATATAATTTATAACATTTTAGTTTTTACTATAGTACAGAGATCAGATATTTTATATAATTTATTTTACATAAAATTATTAAATCCTAAAAACTTTAGTTTACCTATGCTTACTTATTTTCACGAAGATGTATTATGGGAACTTGGGAAGAAAACTCATCACGAATCCTCCCAGAATAACAATGAGAATTGTCAAGCATATCAGGATCATGATTTTCTTCTAATTATTAAAAAAACAATAATTATGTATTAGTAAAAAAAAAATAATAATAAAAATATGAACAAAAATATGGTCTAAATAAAAACAATAACGGGAAAGCTAATAGCATAAGCAAAAGAAAACAGTGTTTTCACAAACAAAAAGTGCACTATTTAATACTCAATGGTACTGCAAACTTAACTAAAACTAATAAAAATCAATAGCTACATTTCTCCTTATAATTATTGAAATCAATTCAATTTTATTTTATTATAAAATAAAAGTATTATATGAACACAATTGACTTGCCTTTTACTTAACTGTAACTTGGTGTTAATTTTGTTTAAGATAATCAACAAAATAATGTAATAAAAAAATTATATATTTTATAGTTATATATATATATATTTTATATAATATAATATTCAGAATTCAGAATTCAGTAATCAATCATATTATTTTAAGTATAGGATAAGTAAATGTATGTTTTCTTTGTTGTAATAATAAATTACTTACTTTTTGGGAGCTTTTATGATAGTCTTCAGCAACATCCAGTTCTTTTTTGCCTTCAGCAACTTTTTCAACAGTGAATGATACATGGTATTCTATTCTATCAATAAGTTCACCCTATATGATTTTTATTTTTTTTGGATAACATTTTCAGTTGGAACAAGATTGGGATAAGGAATTATTAGATGAAAATCCCAAAATTATTTATATAATAAAAACAATAAAAACAAAAGTAAGCGAAAAATGTTGAAAAGGAAAAAAAACAAAACAAAACAATAATTTTTAGTAATCATAAATCAATTGCAATCAGTTTAAATTACATCAACTAAAAACTATTAAATAGTATTTAATTTTTCTAAATACAAACAAATATCAAATAAGAAATAAAACCTACAAAAACAAACAAATGCAATCAGCAAAGCGAGTGGGACCATTGCAAACTTCTACGCCTTTTGACTTACTCTTCTCGCTTTGCTTTGATATTTTAATGCTTTCTTAGTATCTTGAGTTGCCGTCTGTACATAATCCACGGCGTGTTCAACATGATACTCAATTCGATCAATCATTTCTCCCTAATTTTGTTTTTAATTAATAAATTAATAGGAAACTAATTTTATCTCACATTATAATGAAACATGGTTATATCAAAAAACCATATAAATAAAAATAATAACTCGATCGTAACTATTTATTTTATGAACGCTTGTTTTAAATTTAAATTTTATTAGTACATTACCAACAATTTTAAAATTAAATCATTCAAATAAGTTAAATTAAATTTATAGTTGTTGGTTTTTAAAAAATAATAAAACAAATTAAATTAATGAATTTAAAGGATAAAAATAATAATATTTAAAATAAATGTAATGCAATATTCAGTTTTTAACTAGTGGTATAGGGTATGAGCAATTCAAACAAAAACTAACATTATTAATTTGGTAATTATTAGTAAAATTAAGTACCTACAAACATCACTATTACTAGTTTATATAATCGTTTATTTTTAAATACTCAATACATATATATATATACTATCCACAGAGAGAGCACCTAATTATTTAGAGATGTATACTATTTACTACTATTTATATATACCTAAGAATTATTATTTATCAAAAATCCACATCTCTATTTTATAAAATAGAAATTATAAGATTAAGTACTAAAATACCTAAATGTAATAAAATTATTGTTTTATTAATAATAACTATTAATAATTATAATAAATAAAGATTTAATTTGTTAAAAATTTCAATGTAATTTCAAAAGACAGATGTTTTACAAGTTATCTCTTTAAACTTTAAAGCAACATGTGTTTATTGGCACCAAACAGTGTAAAAGATGCGCATTAAATAAAATTTGTTGGTTAACGCCCTCGCACACCTCACACAGACTAACAGACTATATTACCCAATTACTCTATTCACCAAATAAATTTTTTTTCCAGAAATACAAAATTAAAACATGTAATATTTAATAGATTTAACTACCAGCGTAACATAATAAATAACCAACAATTCACTATCACATCATAAGGTTAGCACCTTTGGTATGTGAAATTATGTATAATAGATTGCCAATGTATAGAAATTATTGTATACAATTTTATAACACTAACTTTAGCCATACAATTGTTAACAGACAACAAACCACACATTTTAAATCCAACAGCTCTTTGCTCTATTCAATATTGTTTTAAAAAATTAGAATGTAAATCTTTAAGCAATATATAAAATACGTACCTGATTTTCTACCAACATTGCCATATCCATGAACATATCATGAAGTTCTCTGATGGAGTTTTCCAGCTTTATAATATCAGCATGTCTGGCTTCAATATCAGCCAATGTTTGCCTAGCTTGTTGTGTTTCCATAATTATCTATAAAAAAAAAACATATTAAAACTAAAAAAAAAATTGTATTTTTATAATTACGCCTTGCGTGAACACAGCCGGGTTCCCTTGCTCTAACATTTCTTCAAGTTCATCATTGGTAGTTGTTCTTCCCGCTAAAGTATTAAAACATTGAATTAATACAAATTAAATTGATAACAATATTTATGAAAGAATTCAAATCAATAAAATTATAAAACTGTGTATGTATCTCCTATACAGTAAACTTGTTACTGAGTAGGTCAATGTAATACATGAGTTAAATTTGAATTTAATAATTTATCATTTTATATGAAAAATGATTCTGAGCAGAAATTGCCTGTCAACCTATAAAATGTTAAATTATAATAAACAAGTTTATTCCAAAACTGAAAAAATTTAGCATACGTAACAATAACTACAAAATATCAAACAATTTTACATGGTTTTATAAAAATTTAAACTTCAAACATTGGTTATATAAAGAAATTATGACTGTATACTTTTAAATTTTAACTTTCAACCACTGTAAGAATGTATGAGGAATCTTATATTAAATCATCAGGGTTTTTTGCTCAAAAAGAAAACGTTTTGAAACAAAAATATAAAAATTCAAACATTTTAAATATCTATAAATAAAACAAAAAGAGCCAAAATATTTTGAAAAATATATCATGTCAAGAAAATATATACAAATATTTGTTATCTAATAAGTAATTATATAAAATAAAAATCTATTTTATTGAAATTTGGTTTTACTCAATAATTTCAAATATTTTTTTTCTATTTTCATTCTAAATTATTACATTTTTTAGTTCTAATTTCTTCAAAATACCAATTAAAAGAAATTTTATACAAGAAACCACCCAAAAGTTACAGATTGAAACATTTTTACTGATCTAAAATGTAATGACTGATGATCAATACAAAAAATAGTTTTAAAACCACACTTAGATATTTTTTAAAACTGTAACAATACTCGGCTCAGAATTTAAAATTAAGTATATTCTTACTTATTTCTAATTGCCTTTGAATTCGCCCTTTACAACGTTCTCTGTAATCTGTCTGTGTACGGTTATATTCTGTCATCACTTCAACAAATTTACGTGACAATGTTGAATGTTGTGTTTTGCGTATTCTTAAATCTGCAGATGATTTGTTCGATTGCTCTTCTGCTTCTATATTCTGTTCAATTTCTAATAACAATAACAATTTTACTTATAATTAAATTAAAACAAAAAACTATTATTTAACAAATGAAAGTTAACCTTTGAGTTTGGCACGGACTCTATTAGCAGTTTTTTTTATATCCACCATAAGATCTTCCAGTTCTTGTTTCACCTCTAAAAAAACAATTTTTATTAATAATATTATTCATATGTATGCATAAATAGTATATTAAATAAAATAGGTAAATTTTTTATTTTATTTTATTTTTTTATAGTGTTAGAACTAAATCATAGCTTAAAATGTTTGGGTAATTAATAAGATAGAGTTTTAGATTATGAACAATCAAACATGATTGTAAATGGTGAACAATGAAAATAATACTTAAGAGAATATCAGTACACCAATTGTTTTCTTTCTTTGACTCTCTCTATTTTTTATGATTGATTCTTTTAAAATGATATTTAAAATAATATCAGTGACGTATTTATGGGAGGCTTAGCCTCTGGCGGTAACATTTTAGGGGCGCTAAATTTTTGAGTGCATTTTGATATAATACAGTATTTAGGTAATGAAAAAAGTAATGACACCCAGATACTAATTAACTATCAGGTTTTTTTTTACAAGTGCGCTATTGATAAAGTAATTTTGATTGGAAGGAGGCGTTTTTTTTATATCTGGAGCGCAAAATTTTTAAATACGTCTCTGAATAATATAATACTGTTTTAAAAATAATATACTACTTTACTTTATACATTAGAGGCCCTAAATCTCTACATTATCCTAGACATTGTAAACTTAAATCTAACATTGTTGACAACTGTAAAGAAATGTCGACTTCTGTGATTATAATTTATAGAAGACAAACAAATTCCTGAAACATTTTTTTGTGAGAATATTTTAAGTGCCTAACCTTTGAAAAAATCCAGAAAAACATTCAAAACGTAAATAATATAGTTTTCTGCAAGGTTTTAACCTATTTTTAAACATACATATCATTGCATGACGTATAAATATAAAATCAAACGTATTATAATTTATCATAAGTAGATATAGTTATGAATCTCGAACTTAGAATTATATGAGACTGATGTGAGTATAGATTTCATGCCCCACTGACGCCACCACTGTCTTTCATATTAATTTAAATTATTTACATATTTTACTCCTCGATCACAGGTCATTGTGATATACCTACAGGGTGTCCCAAAGAGATCTGACATTCTGACAAATGAAATAACTTTTGTTCTAATCAATATTTTTTAAAAATTTCTTTTAAATATAATCCATAGACACTTGCGCTACATTTTAAGAATACATTTTTTAATTTTTAACTCTGAGAATAAAAAACTTAAAAATTGATAAAAATTGTTTTAGAAATATTCAATATAGCTAATTTGTAAATTTGATTTTCAGAAAAAATTATATGGTAAAAACACTTATTTAAGTCAAAAGGCTGATTTTTAAAAAAAATTTTAAACATCAATGTTTTCGTTAGGTAAATTATAGTAATTTATACATCACATGTTATTAAAATAAATACAATAAAAAAATAATTAGATTTTAACATGCACTTATTTAAAAATGTTCTTATAAAATATTTTTAAAAAACTTTATTATTATTTGAAATTACAAGGTTTCTAACATGAACTAGATTGTAATTTATTTAACGAAAATATTGATATTTAAAAAAATTGTAAAATATCAGCCATTTGACTTAAATAAGTGTTTTTACTATATACATTTTTGTAAAAATCATATTTACAAATTGGCTATATTGAATATTTCGAATATTTCGAAAAATTTTTATCAATTTTTAAGTTTTTTATTCTGTGTTAAAAAATAAAAAATGTAGCGCAAGTGTCTATGGATTATATTTAAAAGAAATTTTGATTAGAACTAAAGTTATTTCATTTATCAGAATGTCAGATCTCTTTGGGACACCCTGTATAGTAGGCAACGAGCGTGCGGACAGGGTTGCCAAACTTGCTCACTTGTCCAATAAGTAATAACCCCTTTACACTCTAGATTTTTTGTATCAGGACACAAAAAGAATTATGACCAAAGACATTCACTACCAATGGGAAAATAAATAAGAAAAATTATCAGTTAAACTACATGCGATTTAAAGAACTACATTCCCTTGGCCTTTTCCCGAAAATATCATAAGGAAACAGGAGACCACCATAACCCATTTCAGGATAGAACACACCCACATCATCCATCAACACCTCATGAAGAGAGAAGATTCTCCAGCTTATAACCAGTTGTTGCGGTACGTTTCTAACCTTTTAACACATCCTTTTGGCTCTTAACTCGTTCAAAAAGAGAAGACACCAGGCGATTTTGCTACGTAAATCTGGTGTCTTCTTATTGGGAACAAAATATAGAATTCCGGAGTTAAGAAAAGGACAGAAGAGAATATGTAGACTTGTCAGATCAGCTCTCCTAGTCACTACTCACTAAAACCAGACCCACGCAACGTCAAATGTATCTTAGAATTTATTAATAGCTCAAAACTAATAAGTAAATTTAACTATTTCTAACATGTAAAAATGTATTGCACTATGTATTAGAATGTTTAATAATTAACCAATAATGCTCATAATTATTAATTAATGTAAATAATGTCAGTTTAATGACAGAGCTGCAGCGGACCTTGTTTAATAAGAACAAAAATAAAATATTTAACTCCAAACGAAATCTATAAAAAGATTAGATATTTATATGGGGGTTAACGATAATAAACGATTAATAAAAAGAGTAATAAAATGATAAAGGTAGACGGAAAATCTAAAACAAGCAAAGACACGATTATTGTCACTACAAAACAATGTATTAGTTGTTATTCTGTTTTTTCTACGTGATTACGTTTTTGATAGTTAATTTTAATGAAAGTTTTTCTTTAACGTCTAAATATAATAATATTAAATAAAATTATTTAATAATGCATAATGTAGTACTTAATATTACATTCTGCATAATTTTTTTTTCATTATATGATAATTTAAAACAACACACCATTATTCTGTAGGGAAGAGTGTGAATGTAAATATCACAGAATTCCTTTTAAGTTTTTTTATTAATTTACAAATACAATCCCAATTTCATTAAAAAATATCGTAACTAAAAGAACAAAAAAAAACACGATAATGTTAACTGTTAATTAGTATAATAATATTAATATATTAGTAGTATACTGTAGTTTGTATACATTGAAATCACAAATCAATACGCTCATAACGTAAATTAAAAACACAGACATTAAAACTGTATTAAACGAGAACGGGCAGCATAGGTTAGCACCTATAGGTACAATAAATCACTTCAAAATAAAAAATATTTCAATCTAAAATGTATAGGTTGCCAAGCTAATAAACAGTGGTAATATTTAATCACATTTTTATAATTTTAAATATATTTTAATCACTTATATATATAATATTATTATATTGTAGAACCAACATTTTTCATTTATAATACAAATGTGGGTACCACCCCCGGCGACCCTAATACTTTATAAATTTTTAGTAAATACATTTTAACTAAAATTAATATTCTATGATCACATAACAGAAAGTTTTCAACTATAATCAAACACAATATCAAAACGAACCAAGCCAAATTTTATGTTTAAAAAATCATAGCGTCTTAAACATATGCACACAGGCTAAACTTAAAATAAGGGGATTTTTAAATTATGGGTGGAAATAAAAAATAACAAAATAGTATGCAAGTTATTTGACAACATTCATCGAGTTGTCAAGGTGACTAGACTGTATTAGAAGGAGGGTAGTGTAACGGTAGAACGAGAGGAAGTTCAGAGTTTTGGGGTTGGGTATATCGATTAAAATCCCAGTAAAGGCGAAGAGAAGCATTATATTGCAACGAATATCAAATATTATCACCAGAGTATACGATAGCTGCAATTAATATTTTAAGTTTAATTTTATTTTAGAAATAAAATAATAATTTTACAGTCAATTTTAATATAATTAAAAAAACAAATTTAACTGAAAATTTTGATAGTTGAATAATAAATTGTTGACACATTACTTTATTAACTCAGGTTCCATTATGGAAAACAAAAGCTGATCAGTGACGTAAGATAAACTCCTCTGTGCTCTATATAGTGTATCATTTTATCTAATATGACATTAAAAATGAATAAAAACTTTAACCAAATTTATAAGATTAATAGTACATAGGAAGATAAACCGACATCGGAATAACCATCAAAAAGTATTATACGGCGCAATATTTGTTTTCTCTCTCAAATACTCAAACCCACACCCAAAATAGATAAAACGCATTCATGTAAAATCGTTTTTAAGGTTTTGGAGTAATCTTAGTATAAAATCACTCGTTACAAAAATTATATAAAATAATAAATAATTTTGTCCTAATTTTAACTTCCAACACTCGTAAAAAATTAATTTGACTTTCCGATTAACTTTTTTTTTGTTAAATGTAGGAAAACATAAGGATTATATAGTATTAAAAATTAAAAATTTGATATTAATAGGACTATTTTTAGGAATCCCAATAAATAATAATTAGCCAATTTTCCCGATTTTAATGAATTTCGTCAGCATTTTAACTTCAGACTTTTTTCCAATACAATTTAGGAGGAACGTTGTATTACACTTTTAAGTTTTTTGACCTAGTCAAAAAAATTTTATCGACAATATTTTGAAAAAAAACTAGGTAATTCAATATTTTCTTATGCTAAAAGTCGAAAAAAAATATACGGTTCAAAGCTATTTTTAACATAAACATTGAGTTAAAATTATACGTATATTTATGTATGGTTATTATATTTTTAGAGTTACACTAAAAATTCTTTCTGACACTTTTGAAAACTATTGGAGACTTTTTTTTTTAACTTTCGGGAGGGGAAGAGGCTCCAAATACGAACTAGATTCACTTTCATTTCAGAAAAGATGCTGTTGAAGAAAATCTGAGCATGTTTTCTGACCCATAAAATGTTAAATGGTACATAAAAGACGCATACATCATTTTAAAATTAATATATTCATTACTCCGCTCAGAATCTAAAATTAAAAAAATTGTTTATATTAATGGATATGCATTTGTTTATAGAGACAATATTTAGACGAATGGAAGTCATACTTTCAAAAATATTATTCTTTATACCTAATTTTTGTAATGGGTGATTTTACTCTGAGGTACCTAACTCTGAATATAAAAAAAAATTATTTTACGTGAATACGTTTCGTCTGCGTTGCACGCGAATCAGAGGGATCACGAATAGAGCACTGATATCCTCATAAGAAAAATTTCTTTGGATTTTCAGATTAATCTGAACTTTAAACAAAGAAATATCATATATTCTGATAATATTCTTCTTTCAAACAAATTGTATTAAGAATCTATAAAACTTATTTTAAACCAGTCATAATAGGACTTCCAAATAAATTAATTTATAGAACATGACATGCGATTAATCATTGAATTTAAAAAAAAAAAACAATTCTAAGCGGAGCTAAATGTATTATAGTTATTATAGATAATAAGACAATAAACAAATTGATCATACAAAAAACTAACGGAAAAATATGTTGAAAATTAATGAATATTATGAGTAAAAAATGTCTAATATTCTATGGTAAACTTAGTGTACAATTTGTATATACAAGAAATAAAAAAGGAAATTTGATATCAATCAAAATTGAAAAAAAAACATCAAATTATCAAAATATATATTTTAATATCTTGCTCAAATTGTTCAAATTTTGCCAACCACATAACTAGCTCTCAAGACTAAATATAAAATAATTTTTAAATATTCGTAATGTTTAATGGACGTCACAATAATACCTATAACTAAGAAAATTTTTGTTTATAAAATAGCAAAATTCCTTTTGATAAATAATGTTTGTATTTCATTACAAAACCAACCAAAATGTTTGGTAGATATACACATCTATATGTAATGGAAAATAAATATTGATTACTCAAGTTTATCTAAAAAAAATAACTTAGAGGACATTCTGTGAAAAACTGCAAAACTAGCTCCATTCAGAATTATTTTTAAGCTGCGTATCAAAGTTGATAATTTCTTTAGAATAAAATAAAACCCCTTCTACGTGTTAAGTATATCATATTTTTTTGTTAGATGAGACTAATGAAAATAATTATTATAGTACCTACATTAAAATTTATTATAAAATCAACGTTTTTTTAAAATCAATAACGCAATAAAAAAAAATTAAATGAAAAACCAAAGAGAACTCTGTTATTCATTTTAACGTCAGTATTTAACTCTTTTAAACATAAAAGTTGCACTTAATAAATCAAAAATTGTATTGCTTTTTATTTTTTGCTAAAAATGCTTTTTTTCTAATATTAATTCAACATATAGTATATACATTATCGGATTAACTACATTTGAACTTTGAAGAGTAGAATATGAATTTTAAAATTTTTTGAATAGTAATTAAAATAACTATTATAGTAAGCTATAGTTAGTGTAGCATCCTTGAGTTCAACCCACAATGACTTTACCACATTGGTGTCATCATATTATCTATTCAAAAAGCGCTTACTATAGTTGAAACGTATAAAAACTTTGATCCACAGAATACACGATTACAAGTTATGTTTTTTTTCATCAATATATGTATATACTATATACCCAAATATATAATATATTACCTCCAAAACTAACTTTCTAATGCATAAAAATAAATCGTTTTTTTAAATTTAAATTCAAATTCAAATAGAAAATAATTTCTGAAAAAATTTTATAAACATTAGTTAAATAAAGACCACACGCTTTACAATTTATTTATTACATCAAAATGAGTAAATTGTATAATTCAAATTAAATCTTCATCTTTCTAGTTTATTTTATTCAACAAAAGTGTATAACTTCTTATATTATTTTAACCCGGTAAGGATAATAAATTACGTAATTTGAGACATCTCAGTAACAGCGATATGTAATTTTGTATGATCCCAATAAATTAGTCTTCTATAGGTTTAATACAAAAGTTTCACTATAGTAAGAACTTAGATCGTTATACGAATTCCATTAATTTATGTGGGAGCTAATAGTTAAATTATTAGCTATTATATTATAATATTATTTTTGCCATTGATATGCATATTATAATTTTGGACTTCATGTCCTGTTACTGACTCTCGCAGTAAGAAGAGCTGTTTTTTATAATACGTTCCGTTTTTTCTACGATGAAATTAGAAAATTTCAGTCATCATATACCAACTCCTGAGTAACTGAGCTATAGATTTAATCAATATTTGTATTTCAATTCCATTTATTAGTGAATAAACATTGTAGTCGGCATTGTAAATATACCACTATCCGATATGTAATACATTCAAATATTACTGTTCAGCTGTAAATAACTAAATATTTATTTTTAACGTGGTTTAAGGTAATATGATTGCAAATCATAAACCATAATATATGATTACCTACGCATGAAAAGGATTCTGACACAGCATAACGACATTTTAGGATCTTTTAATTTTTTGCTAAATACTTAATTAACTTGTATAGGTAAATGAAAATGGAATGTTTTGTTAATTCGTAAGTATAAAATTTAATGATAGCGGAAGACCATATTTTGTTCATAAAAAACATTATAGAAATTTAAAAAAATGGGTTACTTTATATTAGGTTACCTTCGGAATAAAAAATGTATTTGTCTGTTTTGAAAATAAATTTGATATATCTTTGTGATACGCACATAATCACATATACATTAGTTACTATAAATATATTAAGCTATTAAGTTTACATAGTTGTATACCGTATGTCTTATAATATTCCTCATTCAATCATTAATTATCTTGGACAGTACAAAATTAACAATTTCTGGAATTTCATAATAGATATAAATCTAAAATATCATAATTACAAATAATAATACAGATTATAAATAACTAGGTATGTAATATTATAAATTATAAATACAAAATAATAAAGACTTAATAAATTATATTTAGCCTAAGACTATTGTCGGGAAAATTAATTACAATTTTCAATAAATATTATTGAATGTTGTTGGTAAGTATGGTACCTGACGTCTGGTTAGGACATTTAATATTATTATTGCTATTAGTAAGGTAATTATTACGTTGAACTAATTTTTGACGAAAACATATCACACATTTTTATAAAATTTTCATTTTTTTGTGTTTAAATACCCAATTTCATTGAAAGTTGAACTTGAAATATATAATATACATAAAAAGTATAGTTATTTTCAACATTGTAATAAATAGGCGTCCCTAGGAAAATATTTCTGAGGGAAAGGGGACTAACTAAAATAGTATCAATAGCACAGACCATGATGGATACTTTTTTAAGCTAAAATCTGATTAAAAACTAAGGGGCTACGCCCCACATGTACATATATTGCAATACATAATTTTCGATCACTAACTGTTAAAAATGAATGTATTATTTTAGTTCAGACAGTTTTTAAATGTTAAAAATGACTTTCTGTATATTTAACAGACCAAATAAGATAAATGAAGATTTCATATCACAATTTACAAGCAAACTTTACATATGTATACAAGCTTAAAGTTATTGATTACATGTATTTTTAATTAAGCTGGACAATCATGCTAATAACAATATTTAAAAAAATTATGATTACAATATTACGATCGCCGTTCATCAATAATTTAAATATATAAAATTCAAAAATAATTATAGCATACCTGATACCTATATTAAATACTTATACATTTTATTTTATTTGTATACATACTTCATAATTAATTATTATGAAGAGTGAACTTAAATGGTTAGGTTTAATGGTACATTATAAAAAGTACCCATTCAAATACATCCTAACTTATGTTACCTACTTGAAAATTATATTAGCACATGGCAATTAAAACATGTTGATATTTTATTTACAACTATGATACAAAATATATCATAATACCATAATAATAATTGTTATGCTTTCACTACGTGTTAAATTAGTATTTGTTCATTATAACCCAGGGGGTTATAAATTAATATTTTTGTAAGGCCAGTTTAGGAATTTAGGAAGCTTCTACCATCCATTAAAATGTAATGTTAAGTTGACCCAAAGAAAGTAAAGGATAAACAAAAAATAATATATACATATATGAAAACTTCAGTTTATTTAGATAGCATCAAAAAAATAATTTAAAAACTAAAAATTCATTTTTTGTATGTAGACCAAATAAAGTTTGTCAACGTCTACAATTTTTAGACCCCTTGCTAACCTAACCTTGTTGTTAATATACCAATAAGCAAGACATGGATCATTTTGACATAATATACATGTACTGAAAAAGTAGAAGTATATAATCATTATATTACGCACCTTGCTGATTAAAATCCATCAAAATAGGTACATTTTTATGAACATATAAAAATTGCTTTTAATACAGCAGTTCACAACCCATTTTTCACTGACACCTTAAATTACATTTTAAACGGCAACGCGTTTAAATTAATTAATAAATTTAAAAAAAAAAAAAGTAAACTTACAAAAATTATTTAACTATCATTTCATGAACCTTTAAATTTTTTATGGGCTTGGGATTAAAAAGTAAAGCCCCACAGTAAGGCTTTAGCTCAGTTCTCATTTATCCAATTTTATCAACATTAACCAATACATTTGCATACTTTTATTGGAAGTCACAACTTACAAGTCACTAAAATGTAAACTTTAGATACATCAATAGAATGCCATTTTTAAATCATACATTGAATATTTTATAAATAAAATCAAAAAACTAACTTAAATTTAATAAATAATAAAATTACATAGGTATTTTAATAAACACTGATTTGTTGATTGAAAAAATATATAAATTATTTGAAAGCTGCTACCTCATCAAAATATTCAAATACCTACTCAAAATCTAAAATGAAATTTGAAAATACCTATGTATTTTATAACATACTATGTAGGTAACTAGTTAAGCAGTAGCTTAATAGAAGTAAATCATTTTTATTTTATAATATAAAATAAAAACTTTGAAATATATGTAGAGCTTCTTGTTTAGTTGGTCGGAAGATGAGGTGATATTATAAATTCCTAACCAAGAAATTATCACTATCAATAATTGATCCAAAATTGTAATATTCAAAACAATGCACATTCTGATAAAAAAAACAAATAGCATCTGTAAATTAATGTTCAGAACACTTTATGCATCTCATTAATTGTATTTTCTATATTAATAATAAAAGAAATAGTAGTAATAAATAATTAACAATAGTCATAAGTAAAATCAACACTATTAGGTATTTCAATTTTAATTTTTAGTTTTTAAAAAAATATAAAAATGTGTAATAAAAGAATTTTTAAGTAACTTTGTTAAATATAATTAAAATATTATTTCAATTCGCATTTATTTTACAACAGTTTGGTTGGTTTATTCAGGTTTATTCTTTGTTTAAACCAGACAGAAGGATGATCTCTTTAACAAGACAATCATATACTTAGAGAAAGAAGTCACAAACGTCTGGGTTTGAATTAGTGATGTTGCATATATTGCACTGTCCCCTTATTCTGCTCGGCCAAATTTAGTTATAATAATATTAATATTAAAAAAATTAGATTAAGTTAAATTATAAACATTTTTGTTTTAATTAACTGCCACAAATATTAACTTTAAATTAATTTTATATTTAAGTTTTAGTACTAAAACTTTTAATAAGTAATTTATTGTTTATATATCTTTAAGACTTGTACGTTTGAAACTTATTATAGTTTAATAAATATTTATTAATATATAATATCCTGTGTGGTGTCATACTTTTATACACATAACTTTGAATACCTATCAAAATGCATTGGCCACCATAGGCTATATTATAGCCTTAAATTAATCCGCACTTACCACTTTAAAAAGTTATAACTCAGATTTGATTTTTCTATTAAATATCAAATTTGAGTTTTACGATTAATATTTACAACATAACATAATTTATTTTTAGTGAATTTTATTTTCTAAAGGATGTTAAAAATGTTAACTTCGTAATTCAGTATATTAACTATCAAAATTTATTTCAACACTAATATTAAATAATTGCTAGACATTAAAAGAATGTCAATATTTAAATTATTAATTGTAAATAAAATTATATTACTTTCATCAGTCTGAGGTGCAGATAAAATTGCACTATGTTTTTTCTTAACTTCTTCCACATTTGCTTGAATCTTATCTATCATCCCTCGGATACCTTCCACCTATAACATAAATAGTTTGAAATTTTCTTATTGATGTACACTAAATAGCATAAAAATACTTTTAAACTAAAAAAAATTAAAAAAATATTTTAAAAATAACCTCAAGCTTAAAATCAGACAATAAGGGTTTGTAAATTGATTTCATTATGGTAAAAATTTTATTTTTATCGTAGAAAAATGAACATTTTCTGGGCAAGATATATAACAAACTGATATAATTATTTATACTAGTAGAAGAAGTTTTATCTGTAATTAGGTTTATCTTTTATTTGACTAACTAATATTATCATCAAGTACATATATATAACTTATAGTTTTTAAGATTTTATTTATGTAATAACAATCAAGAATACTCGTTTTTACCTTTGAAATAATTATTTTTTTTATTAATTTTGTCAAAATAGTGAAAAATAAATAAATTACTAATGTATTTTAACACTTAAATTTGTTAATTATCAACTAATTATTATAAATTTACTGTAATATAAGTTACACTGCATAATACAAGTAAGCACATATATTAAATGATATAATATTATATTATAATACATTTTATAATATAATATAGTTTCCATAGTATATTATAGAAGTCATTTCCAAAAAGAAATATAATAGAAATATGGTCGAATTGATTTAAAAACATCAGTAAAAGTCTATAAGTTGCAATAGATTCATACCTTTAAGTTAGATAATAGGTCAATCGATTTTAATATTAGTTAACGACCATAGAGCTATAAACTAGAGGATAGAGCTTACCACATTACCTAGTCTAATCTTCATGGGGACAAGATACAGTGAGAGAGACTACACTCAAACATCTCAAATGCATAACTATTTATTTTTAGTCTGTTGTTCCTCTATCTAACCACTATCCATTAGTTTAACATAAATTTGGTACATTGAACAAGGGTCAGATAGAAAAAAGAAACATTTTACTGAATGACATTTTTAATAGATAATGCCGATTATAATAGGAAGATCTGAAAAATGAAATAACTTTTGTTCTAACCAACATTTTTTTAAATTTTATGTATTGTACTACATGACCATATAACATTTAAATTTTTTTGAAAAATTCAAATTAGCCAATTTGTTGATCTAGTTTATAGAAAAATGTCGGAAAAAATGTTGACCATAAAAATATTTTTTTCAGGTACCTAATTTATTTTTCTAAACTTTTTTAAATCTTTAATTTACTATTTAAAATTGAACATCATAAAAAAACATTTTTAATTTAAAAAGTAGAAACCTTTTTTAAACATTTAATTAGAATTTTTGAAAAAATGTATTACATTTTAAATGATAAATGATGAACTTTAATTTTTGAAAATTGCATATTTTTGTTTTTATTTTCTAAAAACAAATATTTACCTCCTCAAAAAATTTATCCATAAATCCAGCTCCTGATCCATCTTGCCGGCCTTCCAAATTGACAGCAACATCATCGGCACCTCCTTCTTCATCATCACTTTGAGCCTAAAATAAGAAAACATATGAACCATAATTTATATGCAGTATTAAAAAATATAAAGTTGTAAAATTTTAAAAAAATTGTAGCTATTAATTAAATTGAAATGTCAGTAGGTACGATAACAATAAATACAAATTGGTAAAATCTAACACATAACTATACCAATGGTATGAACATTTGTAGTTCAGTTAATTTTATAGCAGTTAAAGATACTGTAGATATAATATCTTAATAAAATATAGAGTAAAAATAGAATGTTCATAAAACAAACGCATACATATAAGAATGAATGTTATGGATAATAATTGTTGTTTTCATTCATGATTATTATTTACTACAAATACTATATAGGTAGTCTGGAATAATGTTTTATTAATTGTATAGCGCCAACGAATAAGTAAATAGAATACAATTATACCCTTTATGGATTGATGATAATGGTTGACAATAGGTAGGTATATTGATAATATTATAATTTTCAATATCTAATTTTAAAATAGTTAAATCATTTCCCAAAGCTTCATTAAGCGTGGATACATTTTTATTATTGAGTTAATGTTTACAAATTTTCTGTTAATTTTAATTATCTGATTAAAATTGTGACGGATTTTCAGTTTTTAGTTGATTATCAAAGGACTAGTACTAAAATTAATCATCATAGAAAATCATATATACAGCAATACAAAAATTCCAATATAATAAATACATATTACCTACAGATAATTCTAGGTATGATCTCAAACCTAATTACCAAATTATTATATGATTAAATCTTTGTAGAAAAAATAATATAATTAGGTACTCAATGGTTATAAAAATGATTAATAAGTACTTGACAACCACATTATTTATCTTTAGTCATAATTTATCAAGTTATTAATGTCTCTTAGTAATCATTATGTATTGTCTACATGTTACAATTTTATAAAAATTAAATTAAAAAAATTGTTTTATTTTTATTTTTTATTTAAATGTTTCATTTTAGAGAAACTTAACAGAAATAATAATAATAGTTCAAATAATTTAATAGATGGTAGGTACTTAATTAGCCACACAAGAAATGTGTATATCAGTGACAACATAAAAACTATGTACTCTTTACTAAGTAATCACTAATAATTATTAATTTCACATAGGTACATATATATAATATAGTATACCTAAGTTCATTCACTCATTAGTTTTATCTATCTACCTAATAAAAATGTTTATTCTTTATATTTATAATATGCATCTATGATAAAATAATTAAGTATACATCAATTGTGAGTATAGTCAGTGTAAAAATTGAGTACTTCAGTTGGACATCAGAGTTTTAACAATTTGATAACCATAGTTAGTAGGTATGTTAAGTGGGCAGTCGATATTAGATCTTAAATTGTTGCTTATGATAAAACACTTGTACTATAACTACACGTACTTATACATGATTAAGAATGTTTACAATGTAATGTTGTCAACAATATCATAAATATTACAAAAAAAAAAATCATACCGCTTTCAAAGCCGCTAGCCTGTCTTTAGCCATTATTTACAGTATGGAAACTCGAAGTAGATACACAGACTAGCCGAAAACGATTGGGTCTCATAAACGCGTCATTTGGCAATAACGGAGACACAGACACAAGAACAAATAACACTACAATAAAAATTTAAAAAAAAAAAACCGAGGAAACGATAAAAAATTTAATTTTTATAATATTAAACTCCAAACGTGCGGAAAACTCGAAAAAGGGACGAGATAAAAATCAATACATACTTCCTAACTACAGCACTGTCAGCGGCAGACCTGCGAGTGAAATATTGCGCGGCTGCGCGCACCGTGGACCAAAAAACGAATCTATACCAGTCTAGCCAACGCAAAAATTTAGCGCCTTTCTATAATATTGATTAACATTTTCAATTTAATATTTTGTTATTTTTGTTTATTTAGGTATTTACTATTTATTTTATATTATTTTATTATTACTCATAAATCATAATATTTTTTTTTTTTATCAATTATAATATTTAAATTTTAAGTAATTTAAATTATTGTTTCAAAATAAATTAATATATTTATTAGCTTATTGCACATAACTAATTATTAATTAATATAGATATTAGATATATAAATTTATGTTGCTTTAATACAAAACACGCGGCAACATATTAAAGTCAACCGTATGTATTATATTACAACTTTGGGCTTCTGCCGGTATTTTAAAATCTATGAATAAAAATACCGTTTCTCTTCTTACTTTATATGTGTCTATAACTTCTATAAACGTACAACACTATAATAGGTGTAGGTACATTTTAAAATTTATAAATTAATACTTAAATACATTTAAGATATCATAGATAGTAAAAAGGTCTTCGATAAATACCTATCACTCGATTAGGCCAAAATATAAACTATTAATTTAGGAAATAACAAGATATAACTCCAAAGTAAAGACGAATTTAATAAAATAATACTAATTATCAAAGCTCAAAAGCATTCCGCATTTAATAATTTATTTCATGCCTACTTATATTACTTGTACAGTTGTACACATTTAAGTACCTTTTTTTCCGTTTTAACCGACGACGCCGCGGGATCTGCTTTCGCATTGCTTCCGCGGCGCCGCCATCGTTTATTGACAGTACACATTTAAGTACCTAGGTGATATTAAATATACCTACAGAATTGCATGCTATACAGTCATACAGACTACAGAGACAAGGCAATGACAGTTATAACTTATAAGAATAAAAGCATATATTTGCAGCTAATTTAAAAATTATATTTATGTTTCAAAGATATTTCCAATGTTTAAAAAAAAGTATATAGGTGATAAGTATGTAATTATTATTAACTACTTGAATAATCAATATACATTATAAAAATATAAATAAATTATGGTGCTCTGCAGTATGTATGAGCAGAAACCAGTTCTCTGGTAGAACCAATAACACAGCTAGGATCTATTTTCAGGGTGGAGGGGAAGGTTAGACATAAAAAAAATTAAACAAAAAAGGTCTCTACTTTGAAATTTAACTTTTGAAATCATCTCTGATGGGAGGGGGGGTTGATTAAATAATACCAATTGCAGTCTTCAGACGTTAACAGTAACTCTTGAAATCACCTGTTTATTGGATGATCAATTTTATACTATCCGGAGGCGTAGCAATAACAAATGTCAAATAATATAGTAGGAACACTCTATTAGTGCTGAGTCTATACACTATTATTTGGTAAAGGGGAGGCGCGAGGAGGGCAATCGGGGCAGTTGCCCCGGCCCCCGCGATAGTTTGGTATCATCGCAGTTTTTAACATCGAAAAGAGCTGCAGGCTAAAACTCAAATAAATTGTGTGTTTTTTTAACATTCGTTCAATTCAGTGATATCATACTATATGTTATTGTGATTTTCGACCATTATAATGATATATTTAACCACAAGTTCAATTTTTTGTTCTTGATTTTCAATTTTATATATTTGCGTGATAAATATAATATTAAGTATTTTTTCTTTAATTTACATAAATTTATTAAAAATATAATTGTAAAATTATACAAATAAACTACAATGTATGGATTTAAGGGGGTATACCTACCTATGGCCGATTTGCCTAATAAATAACCCCGGAAAAAATATCCCCGGAAAAAAAACCCCCGAAAAAATAACCACGCGAAAAAATAACCACGGAAAAAATAACCCTATAATAAAAATGATTTGTAAGTAATAAAGTATAAATTTGTAAAACAATGTCAATAATATATAAATAAAAAATTCTCATTATAAAGGTGGAATACAATACAATTTGTCAATTTGTCAATTTATATAATATAATAATTTGGTAGTAAAGTATAAATTTGTAAAATAATGTCAATAATATATAAATAAAAAATTCTCATTATAAACGTGGAATACAATACAATTTATCAATTTGTCAATTTATTTAATATAATAATTTGGTTTTAAATTACTGAATTACCACATTACATTAAATTTAAGATAAAGTTTTAAGTTAGTAGTACCTTCCTTATCCGTTATAATATGTCACTGTACCTAGCTATTGTAGGTATATCTGATCGATATGACAGACAGACCGTGCTTTTAATCGTTTTTATCGTAGGTATACAATAATTTATCATTAAATCCAAAATTAATATTATTTGTGGGAACATAACAATTGTACGTAGGTAATAGGTATGTTATACATTTAGATTTGAGATTAATTTGAAAACTTATATTAACTTATATTATGGGGTTATTTTTTCCGTGGTTATTTTTTCGCGTGGTTATTTTTTCGGGGGTTTTTTTTTCGGGGTCTAAATTTCCGGGGTTATTTTTTCCGTGGTTATTTTTTCGCGGTACCCCTATGGCCATATGGGTCAGACCTCCCATGACCAATCAGGTATGTTAGCATAATATAATGTTGAGTGTGTTGTAAACTTACTTATGAAGTTATGAAGTAATAAAATGTCATGATAAAAACATATTTGCCTCTCTTTCATGTCGACTTTGAGAAATGCATCAACCTCTGCAGTCTGCACAGTTAGGTCCTAATAAAAATATAATTTCAAATATAGTATACTATATTATTTAAATAAAGCTTAACGTTTAAATATTATATTTATACATAATATAGGATGTATTTCAAATACGAGTACATATATTTAAATGTTTACTTATGTTTGTTTTACCGATAGGCCATGACTCATGAGGTATGAGCTTACAAGTATGTTTAAATAATTATAATATTTTACATGCCAATTTATATTAGTAAAATAGTAAGTAATGACTCATTTTAAAATTAAAGTATCATAAAAACACTTCCACTAAACCACAAAATAGTATATGTTGTTACTCGTTACCTTCATTAATAGTTTCCATTCTAATATTAAAACAACAACTATCGAAATTGAACGAGAATTTGAGTTTGAGAACTGCTGAACATAAAATTTGGCATGTTCTGTATTTGTAAGGCGGAGACAACCAGACAACACAAAATACATGCGGGTGAGACATTGTAAACGTGCTCTCAAGAGGACGCCACACCCGCATATTGTGTTGTCTTCGTCGTACAATTATATTGTATATTATTTTATGAGAAGGTATGCGAGAGGTTTGATACCGTGCTCTGGCTTTCCTTTTTTCAGCTATTAGCGAGCGTATGTGTTGTGGGAGAAAAGGGTTTTCGGGAGTTCGAGAACTATTTGAACTTGACTGTGACTCCTACACCGCTGTTTGGATGATAGAAGTGAATTTATCCACTGCATTGTCAATATCGTCATATGTTTTTAATTTGAAATTAAGATTTATCTATTGTTCTAATAGGTTATGGAATTTGATACGGTCTGTTATTGGAGAGAAAAGTTTAGGAGGTGTCATTTAAACTACTAGCTGCTGGAGAAGCACTGACCGTTAATAGAACTGATGAATGGTCGGAATTTAGATCTAAGATATTTTCCGGGGTGCAGTATAAATTACTTGGCACTGTACTAACAAATATGTCTAGTATATCAGGTTTTCTACGTATAGAAGATGGCCAGTACGTGGGACCCGATGTAGCCAATAATCAATACCCTGTATTTTTTAGCATTGGTAAAATTGTAGAGTACATTACCACGCGAGTTGGTAGCGCGACACCCCCAGCTTTGGTGTTTCACATTTATGTCACCACCAATTATGAAATTGGAGTTAATTGTTGAGAAGTAGTCATTAAACTGAGGAGTTGAGATGTTGTGTTTCGGAGCACAATAGATTGAGGCAATAGTGATCGGTATGTTATTTAGCTTAATTGTGACAGCACAAGATTGTAGGTATAATCACGGGTAAACTTTGGTAGTGGTGAGAAAGACAGGGTAGATTTTATGATGATAGCAACACCACCATGAGCCGTGTTGTCTGGATACTCGTAATTTGACTTGTATGTAATATAACCTGGAATATGTACCTGGAAATATTTGGTGAAATGTGTCTCGGTTATTAACGCAATATCGATAGGCTTTTCGTATAAAACAGTTTGCATTTCGTTGAAGTGGTTTTTTAAGCTGTTTGTATTAAAAAGGAGAATGATTAGAGACGTTTTTGTGGATGAGTTATTTATCATTTTTATTATTTAAAAGTGATGAAATAACTTGTGTTAAGAGGGAAATTAAGGGATTAATATTAGTAATTTAAAGTTGTCAAAAAAATCTGATATTGTTTTGTTAATGTCTAACGTTGAAGAAGGATGATTGCTGTGACCTGTATTAGTATTGTTTCATTATATTTAGCTTGGGTATATGTTTTAGGAGGAAAGTGAGTGTTGGGATTATTATTTGTCGGTAATGGGTGATTTTCTTTTACATTGATATTATTATAAAATTATAACTTATAATTAATAATTAACGACGGTTTTAATTTCAATTGTCAATAATATAATCATGTTACGAATGTTACGATTATTTTTAAATTTTATAACAATATTTCTGGATTAAATATCATTGATTAAGGTTAGGTATAACGAATTTATCTTTACGAAACATACTGCAATTACTTATTGTCTGAATTTTTCCATAAATTACATTTGATTAGTCGTCCTAGAATGTAATGAACTATTAACTATTAAATTATAAAAAACGTGTCAGTCAAACAATAGCATCGAATCGAGAAAGCGGGTACTTCAATAAATCTTCTTAACCCAATGGATTATAATATTATAATACCATTAAGGAAAGCGAGTAAAATTTACAACAGGATATTGGAGTTGCGCTATTTACCTATAATTGAACTGCACTCGGGTTCGAAAAAGAGTGTTGAACAAAAATCTTTAGTAATAAAGTTAATTTATATGTTTGTAAAATATCCCTTTATACAATATTATGTTATAAGTATAATATATTATTAATTAAAATTGTTTTTTATAAATTAATTATTATTAATAAATGATGACACATTTATATTATAAAATATATTTTAAATTATATTAAAATTTTAAACACACAAAAATTAATTTTTAACTACGGCAATGATTAAAATCATTGTAAGTCCTAAGCCGAAACTTTTTGAACTCGAATGCAGTTTAACCATAATTTTTTTTTCTAACCCAGGAGCAATTTCGACCTTACGGAATACGGAGCTATTTAATAGTGTTCTGTTTATGATATTTCATAAAATGTATATTCTCATAGGTAAACGTAAAAAACGTTTGAATTAGTGTGTCCGAGTGTGTGGGTTGGGATAAAGTGCAATTCAATTAAAAAAAAAAAAACAGTATTCAATGTTTTAAATTCAAACAATGGCGCGTAAACATACAAACACCATTTGCGACTACGCTTAATCTTGGCAACACTGTATGTCTTTACAGTTCCTGTGGCGGGTCGTGACGTGATAGCGGCATCGGAGGCGGTCTCCTACTCTCCTGACGCCATCATTCCTTGTTTGCAATCACAATTTACGAGCGGGTTTTTCACGACTCCGACGAAGCCGTTGGAATCCGTTACAGTCGTACTGTACGGTAGTATTTCATAACTCCATTTGCATTAAAGATGGGAATTACGGGTCAAATGAACGATTCGGTTCGTTTGGATAGGGTCATTGAAAAGACCCGTTCATATTATTCGTTCATTTCGTTCGTTGAACGATGCCCCGGAGGGGGGGGGATGGTGGCACTTGTTCTCCGGACACCGTGACTTGCCCGGAGAAAAATGCCGCCCGATGGTCGAGGATCGAACCCGGTCCGGCTGAGCCACAGCCGACGCGGTAGACCACTCGGCCACCTCGTCCCCCGACGAACGTATTATAAACTTAGCGACTATTGCATTAAACAAAGATCCAATCTTATACGATTTTCGTTCATGAATGATGAACGTATTATAAACATAACGACTATTGTGTAAAATAAAGATCTAGTCATATCAGTCATAATGTCATAGGTATCATCGCGTTCATTTAGTAAACTTGAACGAATTGGAATATTTTATTGATTTTAAATGTTTCGTGATAATAGTCATAACTCATAATCAAATTTTGAAATGGTTATTGAATTAATTTAATATTATCTAGTTATGAGAATAAAGAGGTTCAAATGTTTTTTAACTGCTCACTAGAAGTCTTTTTATTAAATAATAAATTATGCTTTCTCGTGTTGTTTTTTTGTGGGATTACATTGTTTAGCTGAATAAAGAATTTTGTAAAAAGTTATGTCAATAAATCTATAATTATTTTTATATTGTTGTGTTACCCGGAAAATAAGTACTGTAGTACACTCATACTAATATAAGTAATTAATATACAAATCCATACTTGAATATTAATTTAAGTATGTTTGCATATAAAAATTAAATATAGGTACCTACACAGTAAAAAAAATTAAAAATAAGTTATCTATCAAAAATGTAATATATATATAGTCAACTCCAATTATTGTTGTAATACGTTGAATTAATGTTAGTATTTAAATTCAAAAAAAGGTAAAATAAGTGAAAAATTACTATAATTATTGATTATAAATACAATTGACTTTAAAAAAATAGAATTGTACAATAGCATATAATCATTTAATGTAGAAATAACACATGTAAGCTAATAACCTATGTAGTTGATGCTTAACCAATAAAAAAAAAATACAATTGATTTATAATATTTACAATCAATGGTATAATGTAAGAACTTGGATGTTGGTATATTGATCATTAAAATGATGCTGAGTTAACCAACTAAATATTTAAAATACTAAGATTGACATAGATCAAATTAAATATACTTCATTTGATATATAATCAATTATCATTATTGTTTTTGTGATCACCACGATGTAGAGAAGATATCTTCTCTACATCGTGGTGATCACGGACAAGACTATAGATAAACTAAATCGCGGTTTGAAAATATCATAGAGTGAAATGTGATTACCGATTACCTAATGAGTAAATAATGAGTTCGGATGGATCACTACCTTTTGTTCCACAATTTTTTGTTCCTAGTCAACTTATTCCAATCATATTAATTTCCAAATTTTACTTTTGTTCCAATACCTATTTATCGAAAGACATTTGTTCCATATAAATTTCATCCAATTATATATTTTCACATTTACATTTAATTTGTTCCGATGAACTTTTGAGTTGTGGGCAGTAAGTTGTCCGAAAAATGATAAGGAAGAATATACCACTAGACGTCCAGACCAATTACTATTACTATTACAATTATATGTTCGTGGTCCAGACCAACTATTTACATATACCAGAGATCCAGCAGTGACACCAATACGAAATAATTTAGAGTGATGCATGTCAGTGATGACATGCTAGCGGCACTCGTCGCTACCATTGTTCTGTGTCGCTACGCTCCTCGGCGCCATTGCTACGCCCGCAAATCGAAAATATCCCTCGACTTGCTGTGCAACTCCATCTCAAGTTGGTCACACTGTAACCAAAAGGTAACCATCGTACCTAACCACTCTTATTAACTTTCGGACAACTTTACTGCTTATCACTCTGAATTTTTTTGCAAACCATTTACCATAATATCAGCTGCAGCAGCTGTTCTTATATATTTAGTTGAATTAATCCTATAACCAATTATTCCAATGATATTTGTTCCATAGGATATTATATGCTACAAAAACATTTGTTCCAATATTCTCTTTATCAAATTAAATTTGTTCCAATAAGTTTTTGGGACAAAAGTTTTTGGAACAAATGTCTATTGGAACGAAATATTGTTGAACATGTAACGGTCATTATTAAGAATTTTGAGTTGGTAGCAATGCAATCCGAACGAGAACGAAATTGAACGAATGAACGAAAGAACGGCTTTTTATTATTTCACGATCCGGATTGTTTCGTTCACAGGTTTGACCCGTTCGTTTTGATCCGTTCGGCGTTCGTTCGCGTATGACACATCTCTAATTTGCATTCGCTGAAATCGCTTACACAAATCTAACACGTAAGTAGTCACATTATTTTGCTATTTCTAGTGTTTAAGGAGTAAACAATTATCATCGCGTCTGTCATATGGTGGAACATTATACTGAGTAGCATCTTCTAAAGTTTGGTTCATAAAATCTTAGGTTATAATCTATGGTTTTCCTTGGACGAAATGCTATTTTCAATTGTTCAAAGTCTAATTTAATTCGTTTAATTTGTTTTGATTTGTGTACTTCAATTACGTGCAGTCGTACAACATTCATTCAAAATATTTTTCCTTGAACCATGTGATTTGTTATAGGCACGTAGAAGAGTTGAGTACCTTCTGTAAGTTAAAACAGACTATTGTAATACCATCATTGATTTTTTTTTGTGCGTGTCACAGATAAAATAAATACACTAGAACCTTTTATTTTTATTACATTGGTTTTATTTACATTTATACTAACTTCTGAGTATTTGATTATTAGGTTAGGTGTCCTTATCAAAACAAAAAATCACTTTTCTAGTCACGGAATAAAATAGTTATTGAACTTACAGCATTATGTATTATGGAATAGTATATTCTTTTTGATTTTAAGAAATTTTAACTATTTTAATGTATGCACAATTATAAGTGTTATTTTATTGCATGCAGAAAATTCAAAAAAAAATATATCTAGTACTTTTTTAAATATCTTTTCCTAATTTAACACATCAAATAATTATCTATATATCTATATTTTATAAATAATAAAAAACAATTCTTTTTCTAAATTAAAAATGTATATTTCTTTTTGTTTTTATTTACTTCATAATATGTATATTGATATTATATAGAAAAAAAGCAATAATGAATGTACCTGATGATGTACCTACGTTCAAATGTGTATTGGTTGGTGATGGAGGTACTGGCAAGACAACATTCGTCAAGCGTCATTTAACGGGTGAATTTGAAAAAAAATATGTTGCCACATTAGGAGTAGAAGTACATCCATTGGTATTCCATACAACTCGTGGGGTTATTCGATTCAATGTTTGGGATACTGCTGGCCAAGAGAAATTTGGAGGTCTCAGAGATGGATACTATATTCAAGTAATTATGTATATTGGTAATTAAAAAAATAAACAAATGATTTGTATGTTTCTTTATAAGTGTACAAACAAATTTAACTTGCAGTATATATATAATATTCATATAAAAAAAAAATTAATCATAATACATGAAGTATTATATTTTTTATTTAAAACCGGTATTTTAATTATAATTACTATAATTCAAATCATTGTACAGTTTCTAGGTATGAAACTGTTTATCTCAAATTAAAAAAGTTCGATATTTTTTGGTTTGTATTTATTTATACATACCTATACAGTCAAATACATTATTGTAGTGAGGTAAAATATGATATTATGTAATTTTTTATCATCTTTTAAGTTGAATCTGTTTAAATTTGAATTAAATTAATAAAAATAAATATGTATCTAATGTATAAAACTTAAATAGATTGTCATATAGTATTGAGTACTACATATATCATTAATTAAAAATAAAAAACATCTCATATTATAAAGTTTTAAAATCATGCTAAGTTTCCAAATTAAATGTTTTTTAGGGTCAATGTGCTATCATCATGTTTGATGTTACCAGCCGTATCACTTACAAAAATGTACCCAATTGGCATCGAGATTTGGTGAGAGTATGTGAAGGCATTCCGATTGTGCTTTGTGGAAACAAAGTGGATATCAAGGATAGAAAAGTAAAAGCTAAAACAATTGTTTTCCACCGCAAGAAGAATCTACAGGTAAGCAATTAATTTTGAAAATTAAATATAAATTGAAAACAATATTTAAAAACTTTTATTTTTATAGTATTACGATATTAGTGCTAAGAGTAATTACAATTTCGAAAAACCATTCCTGTGGATGGCCAGAAAATTAATCGGCGATCCCAACCTTGAATTTGTTGCTATGCCTGCTCTTGTACCCCCAGAAATTAAGATGGACCCTCAATGGCAAGATCAAATTGAACAAGACCTCAAGGTAAAAATTAAATTATGTTATTTTGGCAACAAGCACTTACTTTTTTAAAATTATTTCTAGGAGGCTCAAGAAACAGCATTGCCTGACGAGGATGAAGACTTGTAATTTATTAGTCCCCCATAATTCAATGATTTGTCTGTTAACTGTCTCAATTAATCAATTATCTTGCACATTAAGTTGAATCTTTTTTTTATATACATACTTATTAATAATAAACTGCCTATATTTTCCAACAAACAGAAACAAAAATAGTTAATTATTATTTAATTTAAAAAATCAAATTTTCCATACAATGTACAGTTAATTTATTTTATTATTTTTATTTTGTAATTTATATGTCATAGTATACATGGCTTATTATGAACATTTAACTACATTCAGAAATAACCGATTATTATGTTTATACTTTTTCATTGAAATTGAAAACTATGTTTTCATAAATTCAACCATTTTGTAGAAGGCCAAACCAAAAATAAATATTTTTAATTAAAGTTAGTAATTAATTCCTATTTTTTTTTATTTTACATTAAAATCAAATATCAAATTATTAATGTACATTTATTGTTTTGTTTTATCTAATTTAATACTATTTAAAATTTAAATCTACCTAATTCCTTTATTAGAGAGTAAATGAATTGTACGATTTATAAAAAAAATTTCAACCCCATCCAACTTATTTCTCATACATACTTAATATAAATTTAGATCTATTTTATATCAAAAATAAACTCTTAAAGTATCTATAATACGAAGATACGTTGAATTTGAAAACCATATAACATGAAGTCTTAGTTAAAGAATGTTGCTCCTTTACTATTAAAATGTATTTGTATTAAACTATGATGTTTTAACTTTCTATTAAAATTAAATCTTACCATAAATTTCTGAAGCATTCAATTTATTATAGCTTTTGACTTTCAAATTCCAATCTCATAGGTCTTCTTTCTTTTTTTAAATTGGTGTTTTTCTGGATTTACAATGTAATTGATTGAAACATCAATCCTAATCATCCAAATACGTTCTATAAAATATGAGAATGAGTTGCAGTTACTACTATATTTGTCGGAAGTTCAGAAAAAAGAGTAACAATTAATTGAAAGTAAGGCTATCTTGTCGTATGCGCTCTACTGGCAACATTACGACTGCAGTATGCCCTCTACCGTTTTTACCAATCTAATAAGTAATATAAGTAATAATTATTTTTAATACATATTAACAATTAACATACTTACACAGGTGATAGTTACAAGTATTATTTTTATATACAGATAAGTCGAACTATAGGAAAATTTGGAAACCGTATTTTTAGATTTATTTTATTCCGACAAACATCGCATTTTAGATAATTTTGAAGATAATTATATTTTCTAGGCCGGCACGGATTACGATTACAATTTAGAGATTGAAAAATAAAATTATTATATTAATTAAATCATAAAGTAAAAAATAATAATATACACATAAACCATAGTCAATAAAAGAAGTAAAAAAAAAAATTAAATAACACGTAAAATTAAATAAATAATTAACCTATGAGTCAAGTGTTATACCATATCAAATGTTGCGAACAATTATAAATTATAATGTATTGTATAAAATGCTATAAAATATTTATATAAGACCATTTGTCATCGTCTCGTCCTTTTTGAAAAATAAAATAAAATAAACAATAATTATAGGTAGTTAAAAAACTTGTGCCATGTCTCTCAGAAACGCGTCAAATGTGCCAATCAAATACACATGCCAAATAAAAACCGTGTAAACCCACGAACTGTCGGTCAATGACTAATACACAATCAAAAATTATATCATGCAGTAAAAGATAGTAATAATCTTTATTAGCATTTAAGTCACGATAGTAAAGATAAATTAGGTAGTAGAGTGCATATGACAAGCGTGCCGTGATTGCAGGTAGAGCACATACTACAAGATAGCCAAAAGTAAAAAAGTTTTTTAAGTGAGTTTGTTGAGTGCTTTTTTTGTTGTGTATGTTAGATTAATATTTGTAGTCCTTTGCATAATTGTTAATGTTTTCAGCATTCAAGGAATGTATTAAATACTAAATAGGGGTTAAACACATATATCTAAATTGTATGAAGGTTGTTGCTAAAGTATAAAAATGTAATGTTATGTCCCACATCCTCAGCTTACTGAACTGAGGGATCCTGCACAAAGCACAACCTTACCAAATAGAGCTTCTCTTAAATAACAAAGTTATCAGCTATCCCCCTTCTCCAACCCATAATGACATTGGACTTGTTAAAGGACAAACTAATTGTCTAACTTTTCAATATATATTATTCCAAGACATTAATTACTGCAGCATCATCATTATAACACACATCACCTGCCTCAACCATTATATTCTGTAGATTGTTATGATAATATGAATAATCACTTCTCTGTTAAACTTTGAAGGAACATAGAGGAAAATATGACTGAGACAGAAGATGCATAATTTGTTAATTTACATTTATATTTATTTAAAATTATGAATGATAATTAAACACGTTTCATTGAACATAAAAAAATAATATAGAGATCATAAAAATATCAAAGAGTTATTACACATCAGATATGATTAATAATATAAAATTTAAAAAAACATATATATATATTCATATAAAAACACTATTTTCCCATAAATAATTGACAAAGAAGTCACTAGGATAGTCTGCTAATTCTGTAAAAGTAGAAAAGAAAACATTTATTAATATTAAAGTATAATAAATTAGGATACTCTCAATTTTAAAATATATTTTTTTTCATGTTGAGAAACAATATGCAATATTGCTTATTATATATTACAATATGCAAGGTGTTAATTAGTTACGATTTGATGTTGTTGCATCAATTATAGTTGCAAAGTAAAAATAACTTAATAAATATTTTAATATCAATAAAAACATAATATGCTTCAAACTAATTTAACATTCGCCTAATGTATATTTGATTTTGAATTGAGTACATTTAGATATAATATAGTATCTAAAATTATATACTATACTATCATTAAAAAATAAAAATGATAACGTATAATATTCATTAAATATATTTTAGAATATTATGTAACTTACACAGTTGTCTCTAGTTCACTAAAAACTGTTGTTGTATCACATAATAATGACTCTAAATTACTTGTTTCCATCAAAATTACAACATGATCTTCACTTATATCCATTTTCCATAATTTTGGTAATGATTTCTAAAAACAAACATAAGGTTAAGGTTCTTTTTAGATCATAATGTATGAATATGCGAGTGTCTTTTGTTTGGAAATGATCAGTAAAGCTAAGCTAAGGAATTTTTAATAAATTATATTATTATTGTTGTTAATTTCAGAAAAATATTGGAGAATGTATGAGCATTAAATTAATAAGTTTTTATTACACCAAGATCCAAGGCCTACTAAAATTGTTTGATAAACATAATAAAGTTATATATCTTGAAAAACAATTTATAGAAGAAAAAATTTAATTAAAATTAATTGAATTACATGTCTAAATCTTAATTTATTATTTAAATAAAATGATAACACATAATAAATGACAAAGGCGAGATTATCAATAATATCAGTATGAAGTAAATTAGGTCATCTAAAAATATATTTAATATTAAATTTAGAAGGTTTAATTTGTGATTTTTTAACAAAATATTGTTTTTGTGCTTTGAGGAATTTCCACATTACTTACATAAACATTCTTTTTTTTTTTTTGAAGTAACATTTTAAATGAGTATTGATTAATAAATATTTTTTTTAATTTACCTCGGTATCTTCAAGATGGTCCACATTTACAAGACTAACAGCATTGAACATATTTGATATTTCATCTAAACGTTGTTGATTAAGGTAGACAATTTTTTTTTTATCTTTATTTTTTTTCCAGAGTCTAAAAATGTATATTCTTATTATTACCTAAATAAATATTTCAAAGTTGAAAAACATATATTTGTTAATATTAACATTACTTCATCATATCTCATTGTACAACCCTCAGGTCTCCGTAGTTACAACAAACACAATTATAGATCATTTATATGAAACTAAAGCTAGTTTCCATTCGTACACCCTTCCAGTTATCGCACATTCAAAGTCGTCATAAGGAATTTACTGAATTCCACCTCACAAATCAAAATTAGTTCTGCTTTTGCCGAACTAGGACACTCAGCTAAAAATATTTACAATGTCAGAAACAAAAAACCAATTGCCCACTCCTGGATATTCTTTGTGAACATTAGTCGGAAAGAAAATGATATTGATATCAAAAACATAACATCTCTTCTCAATACTAAAGTTATAATAGAAAAACCATACAAAAAAATAACGAGGCCCACCACAATGTTACAACTACCAAGCCTGCGGACATTCAAAAAATTACTGCAATCATGAAGGTTATCGATACGTCAAATGTGGTGAAAACCATCAGA
Source organism: Diuraphis noxia (assembly GCF_037042655.1). Lineage (NCBI taxonomy): Eukaryota > Metazoa > Arthropoda > Insecta > Hemiptera > Aphididae > Diuraphis > Diuraphis noxia. The sequence goes on along the minus strand of NW_028301715.1, from coordinate 24,189,597 downwards.
CGAGCGAGTGTACCAAAGACCGAAATAGTCCCGCTAAATGCGCGCACTATATGTACCTTAGACCACACCGCAAACTTCAAGCAATGTCCAACATTCAATACAATATTTAAAAAGACTACCTTAAAAATTCAACCAGTCAAAGCTCTCGAATTCGACATTCAACCCAGAAACAAATCATATGCAGAAGTCAACAACAGTCAAAATATGAATATATACCAAATTTATAATACCTTTTCAAACTTCATAACAACTCAATTCATTGATTATTCCATTAATTTCCCTTCTTCCTTTAAAATTGTAAATTTTTTATACATTTTAAAATACTTATATCTTGTTTCAGAATTAAAATATAGTAAAAAGCTCATGAGATGGTCTAAGTAATATTCTTAGGTTTAAATTTTATAAATTTCAACTCACTCTAACTTTTAAACTAATGGAGCTAAGCCGTGATCTACTAAGCGGAAAATGTACCAGGTAAGACAGACAACACATGCGGGTATCACATCCTCTAAAATATAAAATCTTTAACCACATTAACTCAAATTGGAATTTTTAAACTGTATTCATTAGCTCGCATTTTTATCTTAATTGTCAAAATTATCAATATTACCTAATATGTTATAGAAATTATTATTAATAATATTAACGTTATAAAAATTGTACAAAAGCAAATACTTGTAATAGCACCTAGTGTGCAGAAACATTTTAATTTACTATATATAAAAAAAAATAATATATACATATTAATAACATGAATTAGATAAACTGTATACATTCATTTTAGTTTTCTAAAAATGATAAAAAAATGTTTTTGAAATTTCAATTCAATATCATAAAACCTGTGTGATTATAATCTCTTCCATGTCATACACCTAGATGCGTTAAATGCGGTGAAAATCACCTCACGGAAGACTGTTCCAAAGACTGCAACAGTCCCGCAAAATGCGCCCTATGCAGTGGGGACTACACTGCCAACTTTAAGGTATGTCTAGTACATAAGGCAGCTTCCCAAAAACCTGCTCCAAAAATTCCTCCAACTAAGCGCCCTGAATTCAAAGCTCACTCCGCAGCAAAATCTTACGCAGAAGCCACCAAACATCAAAACAAACATACAGAAAAATTCACAGACACCTGTTCCATGTTTATATCTAATTTAAGCTCATTAATAAATCCTCTTATCTCCCTTATCTCCACAGTACTAAATACTCTCATTGTCAAAGACAATATTTCCCCATAATTACATTTGTCCGGATACCCGATTAAACCTATACATTAAATCACATATACCATAGTCAGATAAGCAAATAGCTAATATTTATATAAAATATATTATACATTATGTTAATTTAAGCTACATTGTAATAATACTAAGTGTATTGAAACAATTAATTTGAATAAATGAAAAAAAAAAATTATAGATTTTTATACTTAACATGTAATATTTTAGGGTATATTTTAGTATACTTATAAAGAAATTAATGAGCAAGTCTACCAATAATAATTTTTAAGAAAGCAATTAAAAGTATTTTTTTGACACAGATTAAAATTATTTTGTATAGAACATGTACTGATCAATGTTAAGACCAATTTTATGATTTAACTATATTTACTAATGATTATTTTAATACTATACTGAAACAATTCAATTCACATTTCATCATCATTAATAAAATTATTCATAGGTAAGATCGTTAAAATTATGATACATGTTTTATACTTTTGTAGAATTTATTAATACTTTTAATCAATAAGTGATAGTTACTCAATGAATTATGATATACTAACCTTGATATGCGCATTCTAGATGCTTCATCACCATAAATCAATGATAATTTATTTATAGTAATAACTTTTGAGCTACAATTTTGCCCAATTAACATTTCTAATCGTTCAGGACTCATAACTATTGTAATTTCAACAGTAGCAGTTACTCCTTTTTGTATTATAAGCTCATCAGGTTGAATTATATCTTCTGATGAGTTTTCTAAAACATAAATTTTGTTTTTCGAGGAAGTAATTAAATAAGACAAAATAATTTAAATAAAATGATACCTTGAATAATCTTCACAAATGCAGCAGTATTTCCAGAATTTGTTATGAACAATTGAGATGTCATAAGTTGGGGGTTTGGATACAGCCACATGTTACCAAAGTTGTCCTCAAATGGACCACGAATTACAATAACTGAATGACCACAGTAACCATATAAAGAAATCTGAGATTAAAAAAAATGAATTAAACGTTACAAAGTTAAACAGTTTTAAAACTTAAACCACAGAGAAAAAACATTTAAATAGTGGACAACAATGAGATGGAGAAAATTATAATTCAACTAATCTTCTTCTTGTTGTGTCTGAATATAAAAATTACAATTACAATTATATTAATAATTAAAAGTAAAGTAAAATAAAATACAGGTAAACACTTAGATAACAAAATAAATCAATTTGGTATATCTAATAAAATTACATTTTTTGGTTACGTTCTATATGTTGTGTTGCAACCAGTAAGCAGCAACCTTCAGTGCATTTGTGTTAATCAAAATCGATCTTCTTTGGTGCATTGTGCTAGACTCAGAAACTAATAAAAATCTGTTCCTATATGAAACAATTTTATCATTCACTTAATCTCACACTTTTCTACCATATAAAGATTGACTGTTAATCTCCTATGTATTTTTTTTTTTAATAAGCATGGATTTGAAGAAAAAAAGATTATTAGTATAGAAATTTCCAAAACCGATAAATTCATTATTAGTAAATATTATATTCTATATACCATTTTAAAAATATAAATAAACACAAATAAAGTAAAAACTATGAAATAAATCAGCAGATTTAAAGGAAAACTCTGAACTAACTTACCTAATCATAAATAACATAGATATTTTTTAATGAATTAAGTGATTAAATATATAAAAAACAATATAATAAACTAACCACACGTTTTTCATCGCTATGTTGTCTTTGCAAAATTATGTGACCATAAGCCTCGCCTTCATTTGACGTAGATATAAGTGCTACACTTAATTTTTGACTTTCCATTGGTTCTAGTAACAATTTCATTTCTGACACTTGATTTTCGCCAGAAGATATCAGCTTAAAAGTAAACACAATTGAAATTATTAAATATATATATATATTTTTTAAATTACATACTTTAAAACAATTCTTATTATCTTTTATTCTTAAATGCAATTTTTCCTTATGTGAACCACGGTTACGTAAGGTAAATATTTGAATTGATTTAGTATTTGAAGGTACACTTCCCCATATAAGACTCGAACATGTAGATTCCAATTCCAATCGTCCAACTTTTAACAGATTCAAATAAAATCAATTAGAAAATATAAGCTTAATAATTAAATATAAATTAAACAAACCTGCACTGGATGAACTTGTACTCCAAGGAGATATAGGCCGTGAAGATGGTGAACTCATTTGTTGAAATTCAACTAAAATAAAGTAAAATAACTTGGAATAAACTTTTGATTTTAGGTTATATACATAGTATAAAAAAATAAATTATTACAATTAGATTCAATATAGTTAACTTTAAAAAAAAATTGTTTCTTTGAAGACGCAACTTGTAAACAAATACTTGCTTCACTAAAAATAGAATAAATATAATTCAAAATAAATCATCAATAAGGTATTCAAATGTTTAAGTATTATAAAATATTACTTGAAATATTTAGTTGGCTTGGATGGGGAAAACACAACATTCATTTTAATTTTTTCATTTACAGTTAATTGGAATTTATCAGGCTGAATAGTAAATTCAGCACATTGTTTGCTATTTTGTTGTACAACTAAACTAATTGGAATTTCACTATTGTTGGTTATTTCTATAGTACCATTCAATGAATACTGTCCAAATTTTTGTAATAATAAAGGATTCTGATCAAAAGATATAGATGTAAAACCAACACGCCCTATTAAATTGGAACAGTACAACAATGGCGAATAATTGGTGGCCAATTGTTCAACAGAATCTAAAACTACTTGAAGACGACCACTAAGTTTGCAATTAGTTTTTGAAAAATGATTTGTTAACATATTCACATTACATTGCCACAATTCAGATGGATTTAGAATAGCTTTGGCTTGAATAATTTCATCACAGTTATCCTGAAACAGTTATAAAAAGATTTATCAATTTAGATACTATGTTATTTAATTATTAACTATAAGATTATTTATGAAGTAGTTATCAGGATTTTGGTGAAAAGGTTAAAATACATTTCATTCTGTAATGTTCTTAAACTTTATTAAAAAACAATAAGCTGTAATATAATTATATTTATTTGTATACAATTATATGATATATAAGTAAGCAATTAGACATATTATATGGCTTATTATTTAATTCAAACAAACCTGGTTCAAAATAAATTTAATAGGAACTTGGTATGTTCCTTTGTTCATTAACTTGATTGGTAAAGACTTTTGTGATAACTCTGGTAATAAACCAAAATCTATAGAGCCAAAAGAGTTATTTATCCATGTAACCTAAAAATAAAAATAAATTTATTTTATTATTTTTCTAGAACTTTAATGTAATAATAAAATACCTGTGGCTCCATAGAATGAATTTGAATGTTACGATAAATTTCTTGAGATATATCATCACTTTTAAGTTTTATATAAATATTTATACTTCCAGAAATTAAAGGAATAATCCCAATCTAGAAAAAAATACACATTAATATACATTTAAATGTATTAATTTTTCTAGTATCCATACAGTAAATGAAGCTTCAGATAATGGAGGTATGATGCAAGTTTTTTCTGAACAAAATAGAGTTGCTATATTTGATCCAATTTCTTTATTTTCATCAAATTTAAAATCATTAATATGATTATGTGACGTTTCCAATAAATTTAATGTATATTTAGCTTCAATGGTTAATTGATTTTCCAATGTAATTACAGCTTGAGAGTAGGTTCCAATACATATATCACCAATTTCAAGTGTTTTACTTATTTTTTCTAAGAATTAAAAAAAAGATTTTATTATATAAAACATTATAAGCACCAATAGTCTAAAGATGAATATTCTATAAAAAAAAGTTAATGTTTTTTTTTTTGGTGAAATTCAGATCAAGGAAATTTAAGATTATTATGTTAGAGTTTAAAATACACAAAATAAAAATAATTATTAAGTGTTAATACATTGATTTATGAATTAAACTCCTACTGCTTATCATTTACAAATATAATGATTTATAATTGTAAAAAATTTTCAAATCACAATACAGTTAAATAAGAAAAAACTAACTGTAATCTTGAGCATTAGACTTATTTAATTGATCTTGACTTATAGCTTCATTACAATAGACGATTTTAGAAATATTAGTAGATTTATCTAAAGACATTTCATTCAGAACTTCATGATTATTAGTTAAGATAGAAAAATTTGAAAGATCAATATTATTATCCAATATCTCTGATGTTCCCAATGTGCAATCTTGAAAATATCCACTTTTAGAAGTCAAAAAAAAATGACAACCATTATTTATTTGCGTTTGTGTTTGTCTCCTGAAACATTTAAATATATGAATAATAATTAGGTATTGCATTTAAAATGTTATTTATTTGTATAATATAATTACTTGTTAAAATTATTAGATAAATTATACTTGTTTGTTGTATACTGATTTGAAGTATTTAAAAATTCTTTATTTTTACACATTTCACTTTTATTTTCCAAGTTAATACTTTTATTCAATTCTAATGTTGTTTCGTGGATACTTGGAATATTTTTTTGGGGAGAAATAAAACTATAATTTTCTAAGGATTGAAAACCTAAAAAAAATAAAATATGATCTATGTTATATATAAAAAAAATACACAACAGAGAAAAATAAATAGAAATTTACATAGTTCTGCATGCTCAAGATTTTGCGAAGCATAAGAGAATCTAGTGGAAGTAGATAATCGTCTTTGAGGAAACTTATAAGATTCATTCAAGTATCTGTCATCAGACAAATCTAAATTTAGAAGAAATGAGATACTAAGTTAATTTAAACAAATAAAATTTTTTAAAAATGAATTATATTCATATATAATACATTTCATGAGTACATAAAATATAAATATAATATGTTACCTCCAAAACTCTATCATTTTTTAAACTAAAGTTTTATTAGTAAATGGAATGATAAACTATTTTTATCAACTCAAAAATAAAAAATAATAGTAATTTTTGGGAATTTACAAAAATATTTTGTATTATATTTTTAAACTAACTATTAACTTTTTTGTATACAAGCTTAATTGATATAATACAATTATCATATAATTTAAATTAAAAAAGAAATGTTGTTTAATATGTAAACTAATTACTTTTATTCAGTCAATGAATATCAATATTGTTAAATTATGAACAGGAAAGCTTTGGTTTAAAGACTGTCCACAAATAAATATGTCAATAACCACTGTTAAGTGTAAGTGTAAATTAATTTTTTTTTTTACAAAATTAGAGCATTAAATATACTTGATGCTTGAACATTGAACTTTTAAAAACAGTGAAATGAATATGTTGTATTTTTATGATATTCACATTTTATTCAATCAAGTATGTAAATAAAATCGTGTCATAAAAACATATAAAATTATTAATTACAATGAAGTCATAATATAATATTATTCATTATTATTCAACCAAAACTTTCTTCCTACAACTAAATAAAAACATTTTAAAATTGCTAAGCATTGAAAATTAAAATATAAAAGCATGACATCAATCTTTTACAATCTACAGAAAAATAAATAGTAAGCAAGCAATATTACTAAAATAAACACTACTTATTATAGCAATTTTCAAACCTCCTGATAGCAATACTTTGGTCAATTCTTTTGGGTTAGCTGAATTAGTTTTAGATGTTAATACATCAGAAATATCAGACAAACTTGTTAAGTTTAACAAATTATTGGATACATGGCTGTCGGTCCAAGATGTGATTGAAGACATTGTCTTGTAACCTATATGTGCTTGTTGATCTGAAAAGTCAATTAATACATAATTATATGTTGATTACAAAATGTAGTTATAAATCACCTTCTGAATTTTTTTTAGTATCATTTGGGACTAAAAAGGAGCAATGACTTTCTTTTAATTCTTTTGTAAATGTTTCATTACAGTTTTTTCTTTTAGGAAAAATTGCAGATAAGTCTTCCACGGGAATACTTTTAGCAGCAAAGTAATTAGCAGCAAATGATGCATTTTCATTGGATTGTCTATAATTATAAAGTCTTTTAATAAACATTCTCACAATAATAGGTTGCTAAAATGTTAACAAGAGAAATCCAATTTAATAATTATAAATACTCATTACTTTTCTCCTTCCAAAGAAAAATCAAAACGACTCTCAGATAATGACCCAAATTCTTTTCGGTTAATTTCTTCAGTTTCTGCTAATTTTTCCTTAAAGTCACTACCACATATAAAATCATCACTAGAATATGAACTGCTAGAATCATTAAAATTGTTTTTCAACCTAAATAAATAAATTTAATATATATTTAGTAGGTAAAATTAAAATTGGGATCAAAATTATTAATGTCTAATTTATAACTAACATATCATTGAAAGAATTGGTTACATTTGCTAAAGATGACTTGACGTTCTGCTCATTAGCTTCGTTTTCTTTATGTAAAAAAATAATAAATTACAATGCTATTTAAACTAGGAAAAATAAATATTTACTATTAACAATATTTTTTATAGAACTTGCTCTAGCAAGAGTATTTCTAGCTTGAGTAGCTTGACTTAAACGACGTTGCAGAACAGGTTGGTTACTATGAATATTGTATTGTAATGATTCTCTTTTGTATATGTTACCTATATCTAAAATTACAGAAATATTAATAAATGTCAAAATATTTATAGTTTGTAGGTACTTTAATTATTATTACCAGACATGTTTTCTAATTCAAAAATTCCCAAAGAAGATTGCCCACCAAATGATGAATACATACTATCCATTTGTACATTTTTTCTATTGTTTGACATTTCTGATAAGGTATTTGATCCTAAATTGCAATCAGTTAATTCATCAGAGTATGTTGAACCAAATGTTTGATTATTTCTAGAATTCTTAAGATAATTTCTTAAGGACCTAGAAAATAAAAGTTATAACTATTTTCATTTGTTATTAAAATTAAATTAAATTTTTTTTCCTCATGTTCCTAAATGTTTAACTTTGACTTTAATGGCTATAAGTTTATTCAGAGCCATTCAGATTATTAGTAAGGTTAACATTAAAATAATAAATAAATTAACTGACATCAAAATAAATACATATATACTGTAGTTAAAAGTGAATACTAGTTAAAAATAATGAAAATAAAAAACTTAACATTTTTATGCCCATACTTATTGCATTAGAAGAATGATTTAAAATAATAAATTAGTAATTGCAAATTCCATTTTGTTCAAAGCTGGTATGGTATAACATAGTCAAGTAATAATTAACTTATTAACTTAAAGACTGAAATGTTATGAATGAATCATGTTCTTAACATCAAGTTTCATAATAAGTCGATTCACTCTAATTTTTAAACTAACGGAGCTAAGTTATCTGCTGAGTGTAAATTTGTTATGATGTACATTTGTAAGACGGAGACAACAAATGGCTGTGTAGTATACTCTTAAAAAAATGTTAATACTTATTGATCTTCTGCATCAACAACTGTGGCTACAAGAATTTTTGTAGGAGAGTTACGATTGGTAGAGTTAAATGTGTATGTGGGACAAAGATTTGTCATTAAACCCCCAGGTGGTCAACCATTCAGGAACTAGCGAAGTAACGACACTGGTTAATACATGACTTCAAACAGGATAGTGACTAAAGTGAATCACTGAACCACACCAGGCACCACAAAGGAATATATTATTTTATTTGAATTTCCAAACAAGAGATAATTTTAAAGACATTGTATTGTCAAACTTTGTGTGAATTTGAAATGCTGAACAGATTTAAATGGTCAAATCATTTGCAATGAAGACTAACAATATAAAACGGATTAAGTACATTTGTCGAACAGAGACAAAACATACAGGAATTTCATCCTTTTAAGAATAAGATTTTGTTATATATATTTAAAGTCTGAATTTGGATAATAAAAGTAGGTATTATAATTAGATATTTATAATTTGCAACATACCGTTGATCTTGAGATTTAACAGCCGTAGACGAAGCTTTAGGTTCTATGCCTGTTTTGGACATGACTAATGATTATGGACTCGAAATAAACTCAATAAATAGTAGGTATTAATGAAACATGATAATCAAACACAAAAATAATAAAAACGAATACCGGACCACTAATGAGTATTATGATACTTAAACCACTGTAATCGACAAAATATCATTTCAGTTAATAAATAAGTGAAACGTTTAACGGAGTCATCTACACCTTAATAAGATTATCTTTTTTTTTATATATAGTCCAGATAAGTGTCGGATGATTTTTGAATTACAAACGGGGAACGGCCAAGTATTCAAAACAAACAAAGATCGTTATAACCACGGGGCACGGAATGAGATAACAATATAGTAACTTCTATGATACGTCGAACAAGGTTGATGATTGAGAGGGAAGTAGAGGACTGTTAACGTTATCAATATGAAACGCGGGTGGCCACTGGCCGGGAACCGTACTGCAATAAACATTGTACCATTCTGCCCTCCCATTCAGAGCCCCCGATCAAAAATTGGGGTCTTGCTTCCGTCTATTTGTAGTTTATTTCACAAACTGTACGACACAGAATCATGGACCGTAAACAAAACCTTATCATTGTGACTTTTAAGGTATAAACAGGCTTGTACGGGGAGGGGAGGATGGATATATGCGCAAATCTAGCTTCACCTGGCACCTGACCACAAACCTAGTGTACCTATATTCATCGTCTAGAATGGATCCCCGTCACTCACCCAAGTCACCCTCATACTATTATGCGATACTATGCAAATTAGCTGAATTTATAAAATTAATATAAAAATTAAATAATTTTCTTAAAGGTTATCTATACAGATATCTCGGCAACTGATTTATAATACATTTTTTTTTTAGGGGAACTTGCGGCAACAGGCCATTGGGTGTCGGATGGTACGGTAGGAGTTATTTTTGTATATATTTTGTTTGTAGGTTTTTAAGTAAGTAAGATTGAATAATATATTAAATATAATACATTTTTATATAACCACCTCCTGTAGTTGTACCACGTTTTTGTGAATGTGTGGCAAGGAGATTGTTGCTACAAATCTCGGGTGGTCACCCATCTGGGAGCCAGCAATTGCGGCCGGTACGTACGCTCAGTGCGTCTCCACAGATTGCGCTTACGACTGTGCCTCACCAATCCACAATATTTACATTTTAATTTTAATTCAAACCTTAATTGTAAGCTAAAAACCTTGTTGTTGTTGATGTAATAATAATAATATTTAAATATAATTTATTGTTCTTCTCGACTTCCTCTTAATTGAGGGCATAGGCGTAACTAGACCTTAAAGTTAGAGGGGGCTGAAGCCCTAACATATTTAATATATATAACAAATGTGGGGGGCTCTGCCCCCCACACCCCCCTATTCTTATTCCTTAAATCATAACATTATTTTATTATTATAATTTTTATAGTGTGTATCGTGTATGGCATGTATAAAACAAATTATAAAAATGTGGTATTGAGGTAGGTTAACATTAAAATAGTAACATATTATTATTATAACATTTTTTTACGAATAATCGTACGTCTTTTACGTCAATTTTTGTGTTTAGTTTATTGACAACTTCTAAGTAGTATTTATATAGTTAAAAATACACGAAATGATACGTAACCTACCTATCGCTTTCAGAACTAAGTCAGTAAGATATTATAGACCTTTTGTTTATGTGTTAAAATAATATTTCCATCGTTATAGGTACATAATATATTATATTAATTATTACGATATTTATTTTGTTATGTGTACATACCTACCTCTACCTCATTACCTGGTATTTGGTAAACGGAATAAAAGTATCCAAAAAAACCCCTGACGAATAACCGCAAAAAATAAATTCACGACCATGTAAAAGAAAATATTACGTTTCCTAAAATGTTGACAATAATGTTTAAGATATTATAAGAACTTCAATTAATGTTATCTACCTAAATTGTCGCGTACACGTGTGGTGTATTCTTATTGGTAATATCACAGATTATATAATATAATAATATAATATATAATATATAATAATAATATATATAATATATTATTTTTTTATATAATCTGTGGTAATATTACTAATATTTAACAAAATTCAATTTAATTTTTATGGAATTATACATATTATCAATGTTTTTTTTTTTTTTTAATTATAATTATAATTATTATAATGTAACGTACCAATGAATTATTCCAAATATTTCATGAAAACTATATTATTATTTTTATTATTTTTTATCTTTTGAGTATCTATTAAACTATTTGAATATTTATTACTATTAATAAAAAACAACTTAATTTAGTTATTTACAGAATTAGACATCAAATCAGGGCTTGAAACCGGTATTTGATACCGTTTTTGAATACCGTTTAAAACCGTTAAAAAACGAAATCGATATCAAAACCGAAATCAAAAACAAAAAAAATCAATAACGGTATTCAAAACCGAAATCGAAATCCTAATAACTAAATACCGATATTCAAAACCGAAAACGAAATTGAAAAAAAAAAATACCGATATTCGAGAGCAAAAACGAAATCGGAAAAAATAAATACCGATATTTGAAAGCAAAAAACGAAATCGGAAAAAATAAATACCGATATTTGAATCCAAAAACGAAAACGGAAAAAATAAATACCGTTATCCAAAACGGAAAACAATTTAAAATGAACATATCACATTTAAACTTAAATAGCTATGCTGTTATAATTACGGTCAACTGAGGAGTGTTGGGTCGTCCGAAGGAAATAAAGTATAAATATAGGAGTCGTGAGATGCGGGTAATTAGATTGCAAATTCACTCTAAAGTCTAGACTATAATAATATTTATATATAATACTCTATAAACAGTATTATATTCTATTCATTATAAGGAATAAGTAATAACCACGAATTAAGATATATATCTTAATTCGTGGTAATAACTAATAACTTATATGACATAATAGTATGTAAATGTAAAATGTTGTAACGTATGCCTAATTAAATTGTATATATAACTATAACTGTTTAGGTATAACTTTGATGTAAGTACTTTGGTAATTTATTTTATAAATAAACAGGATGTAAAATAGGTTAGATCATATTTTATGGTGACAGGTGTATAATTTATAAATTTTTAATAATATTATCTCGGAATTAAAAATAAATTGATTTGTAATTTTTCACGAATATTTTAGTCTGTAAGTTTTATCATAAATTCTATATCAATATAACTTGTACACATTTGTATAACATACTGCCCAATATTACTGAGCACAGTTGTTATTCTTACAACTTGTACTTCTTACAATAATAAATCTATTATAAAATCAATGGTAATATTATTAGTATATTACTATATTTGGTCTGGTTCAAACTCCAAGTTGTTAAGGTCCCCATGACACCACACACTGCAGCGGTGGCGGTTGCGGGTTTATTGTTTTCTTTACCGCCGGTGCCCGGTGGAATATAATGACGCCAATACGCCATGACATAATAATAATTTTACAAAAACGTATTATTGTTATTCGACCATTGTAATGAGAATAATATACATTATATTCCCTGTATAATTTTTCGGGCATAGCCGTTTTCGACCAAAAACGTACCCTTCCCTTTTCGGCCGATTCACTTTTCGACCAAATTTAAAAAAAGTCTATTCCCCTTTCGACCAAAATTGTACCCTTTCCTTTTCGGCCGATTCACTTTTCGACCAAATTTAAAAAAACGCCAATTCCCTTTTCGACTAAAATCGTACCCTTCCCTTTTCGGCCGATTCACTTTTCGACCAAATTTAAAAAACATCGATTCCCTTTTCGACCAAAACAAAAAGTTTTGTAATATGATATGTAAAATATAATAATAATATAATTTTTGTAAAATAGAATACCTGTATATTAGCATTATTTCTATGTTATGTTAATATGTCATAATGCGTATAATATTTAAAAAAAAATACAACAACAAAATTATACAATACAAAAAGTTTAATATAGGTATTATATTTTATGTTATAGGTACATATTGAAAATTATTAAAACCTATATATATATAATTGTTGTCATTAATCATTTGATCGGTGATCGTCGACTGTGATGGTTACTACCATAATATATAGTTATATCAGTATATTATGTAGTATGTACCTGATAGACTGATCGTTGTACGTATTGTAGTGTATAAACTAAACTCTAAAGTATATTATTATATTGTATATTATTTTCTTTATTTTACATATCATATTACAAAACTTTTTGTTTTGGTCGAAAAGGGAATCGATGTTTTTTAAATTTGGTCGAAAAGTGAATCGGCCGAAAAGGGAAGGGTACGTTTTTGGTCGAAAACGGTCTCGCCCAATTTTTCAGTAGTTACTAGTAAAATATTTTATTTTACTTTTCAAATTGCTGTGTTGTTATGTAAGATGTAACTTATATTTTACTAGTAGTTAGTATACATCTCAGATTCATGTGCACACTTCAAATTTAGGACTGCACGCTTTGTGTCGCCATTATTTAAGGATGTTATTTGTGTCCAAATGGACACATAGTAAAGTCCAATGGACGCCCATTAGAGTAAGATTTTTCTGACTGTCCACTATAGAATTATAGTATTAACTATTAATATAATTTAGTGTTGAAGTTTTAGTGGCCACCTCATTAAATGAAGAAGTCTCTTTGGGTGTGTGTTGCTCCCCTGCTAACCGCATTACCGCAAGGTGAAATAGTTTAATATTTTCAACCAGTGGGGACCACGGGAAACGAAAATGAACCCAAAATCGAAAAAAAAAATACCGGTATTCGAAAACAAAAACGAAATCGGAAAAAAATAAATACCGGTATTCGAAAACAAAAACGAAATCGGAAAAAATAAATACCGTTATCCAAAACCGAAAACGAAATCGGAAAAAATAAATACCGGTATTCGAAAACAAAAACGAAATCGGAAAAAATAAATACCGTTATTCAAAACCGAAATCAAAATCGGAAAAAATATATACCGTTATCCAAAACCGAAATCGAAATCGGAAAAAATATATACCGTTATCCGAAACCGAAATCGAAATCGGAAAATTTTTTTTTGGTTTCAAGCCCTGCATCAAATATACGTATTGTAAAATATAACTAAATATTATTGTTATTTTGTTAATGTTTGAAAATTTTTGATATTTAAAAATACAAATACATGTTAAATTATGTTTGCTTAATATTTATTTTTATACATTTATTGGTTAGATTTTAACGAATAATACATTTTTTAAATTTTAAATTTAAATTTGTTCTGCTAAAATTAATAAAAACTAAATACGATACATAAATATATTATATTTTATAAATTTTAAGTACATAGGTACTATATTCCTACCTATGAGTTTATGACTCAGATCTGTCCAGATTTTATAGCATTTGATTATTATTGTTAATAAATGAAAATAGTGGAGTGAGCTATTCCTTTATTTAGGTATGCACAGTGTACTTCATATTATATGAAATTATACTCTGCAATTATTTCTATATTTTAAAAATCAAGGTTTTTTATGTTATTTTTGCTAATTTGCATAGTTTAAAGTTTTATTTCGTATTTTCATGAATCTATTTTATATTATGAAAAATAGAAAAAGGTTGTAATGTATTTAAATTTCATTTTAATTGAATCCATATGATAAATAGTAAATAGGGACCCACATTTTTGTCTTGGATTTTCCTCATTGAATGCATGGTAATACATTCATAGTTCATACGTAAATACGTATTTTTTTTAATTATAAAAAGAATTTGGGGCTAGTAGTTTATGAGTTATCAGTATTTAAAGTTTAGATTGGCAGAGTGGAGTGGTACGTGGTTACCCCGCAAAATGTTTGTCCACTACTCCGCTTGTCTAAACTGTAAATACTTATAACTCATAAACTACTAGCCCCAAATTCGATTTTTATGTATCAAAATACTTAGAAAAATATTCTGCTTTGGAATATGAAATTAAAACTCTGTTGTCATTCAAAAAAGTAAAAAACTTAAAAAATGATAAGGATAAAAATTTTTAAAAATATAATTTTTTAATAAAAACGTTGGTTTTTTAACAACTGAAACCATGTATAAAATATTTTGAAAAAAGTCAATACTTTTTGAAATAATGAGTGTTGTTTGATAAATCAATCACCCTGTATATATGTATTATTTATATTTGTAATAGAATATAGTAAATGTATAATTATCGTTTAAAAATTATTCATTCGATTATTTTCGTGTGGATATGAGCAGTATATTGAAGTTGCGAGATTTTTTAACTAACGTCAATGATTTTTATTCCACAGTTCTAAAAATCAATATAAAAAAAAAACAAATTGGACGTCAAACGGTGGGAAAACTCGGCGAAAATAACAACCAGAGAGACAGAGAAAGACAGAGAAAATTCTCGAATGTTCGGTGATCATTGTTGCATTATATTTATATGGAAGACGTATAGTGAAAACTGAAAACAATATTATTACCGAGCGGCACAATCACTAGAAATGGTGGGCCGGAGCGGTAGGGGGACGGCGCATCGGTAACGGGTGTGCTCGCGAAACACATCGAACATTCTAGAACGTTCGGTGGCGTTCGGTCGACTATATAAACGCTAAACGCGCGCCACACTGCAACAGTTTGAATTCGAAGCGGTAACAGTGCGATTCATTGTACGACATACAACGAACCTACACGATCTTTTGCGATTTTCAGTGTTATTTACTAGTGCGATTTTAATTCGTATATTCGATTATTGCGGTACTATTTTACTTCACTTGTACTGTACTTTCATTATTTTGAAACGTCCTAACGTTTGATCTTCGTAATTCTTTATCGTAATCATTGTGCGTGTGACAAAAGTTTGACAACTTAATTGGCGAAATGGCGAAAAGAACAGCGATTGGTATCGACCTGGGTACCACCTATTCTTGTGTGGGTATCTGGCAACACGGAAAAGTTGAGGTAATCGCCAACGATCAAGGAAATAGGACCACGCCGAGTTATGTGGCGTTCACCGACACCGAACGGTTGATCGGTGACGCTGCCAAGAACCAGGTGGCGATGAACCCTGTGAATACGGTGTTCGACGCCAAACGGTTGATCGGCCGTCGATTTGACGACGAAAAGACGCAAGCGGACATCAAACACTGGCCATTCAAAGTGGTAAACGATTACGGTAAGCCCAAGATTCAAGTTGAATTCAAGGGAGAACGGAAGGTATTCGCTCCGGAAGAAATCAGTTCGATGGTGCTGACGAAAATGAAGGAGACCGCCGAAGCGTATTTGGGCCGTTCCGTGACCGACGCCGTGATCACGGTGCCGGCGTATTTCAACGATTCGCAGAGACAAGCGACCAAGGACGCGGGCGCCATAGCCGGTCTGAACGTGATGCGAATAATCAACGAACCGACGGCTGCGGCTTTGGCTTACGGTCTTGACAAGAACCTGAAAGGTGAGAGGAACGTGTTGATATTCGACCTGGGTGGCGGCACGTTCGATGTGTCCGTTCTGCAGATCGACGAGGGTTCGATATTCGAAGTGAAGTCAACGGCGGGTGACACCCACTTGGGCGGCGAAGACTTTGACAGCCGACTGGTGTCTCATTTGGCCGAAGAGTTCAAGAGGAAATTCAAAAAGGACGTTCACAAGAATCCCAGAGCGTTGAGACGGTTGAGGACAGCAGCAGAACGGGCCAAGAGGACCCTGTCGTCTAGTTCGGAGGCCACAATAGAGATCGATGCTCTGATGGAAGGCGTCGATTTCTACACGCGAGTGTCCCGAGCGCGTTTCGAGGAGCTGTGCGCAGATCTGTTCAGATCGACATTGCAACCGGTTGAGAAGGCATTGGCGGACGCCAAGTTGGACAAAGGAGACATACACGACATAGTGCTGGTGGGCGGTTCGACGAGGATCCCGAAGATCCAGAGTCTACTGCAAAACTATTTCTGCGGCAAACCGCTCAACCTGTCAATCAACCCGGACGAGGCAGTTGCTTACGGCGCCGCGGTACAGGCGGCCATACTCGGCGGTGACACGAGTTCTGCGATTCAAGACGTGTTGCTCGTGGACGTCACTCCGCTGTCGCTGGGCATCGAGACGGCGGGCGGCGTGATGACCAAGATCGTCGAACGCAATTCCACCATTCCGTGTAAACAAACCCAAACGTTCACCACGTACGCGGACAACCAACCGGCCGTCACCATCCAGGTGTTTGAAGGAGAAAGGGCCATGACCAAAGACAACAACCTGTTGGGAACTTTCGACCTGACTGGCATACCTCC
Source organism: Diuraphis noxia (assembly GCF_037042655.1). Lineage (NCBI taxonomy): Eukaryota > Metazoa > Arthropoda > Insecta > Hemiptera > Aphididae > Diuraphis > Diuraphis noxia. The sequence continues at coordinate 24,172,119 of NW_028301715.1, read as the reverse complement.
GGCACCAAGAGGTACGCCCAAGATTGAGGTGACTTTCGATATGGATGCCAACGGTATATTGAACGTGTCGGCCAAGGATAACAGCTCTGGTCGTTCTAAGAATATCGTCATCAAGAACGACAAGGGCCGCCTGTCTCAGGCCGAAATCGATCGTATGCTCAGCGAGGCCGAACGGTACAAAGAAGAGGACGAACGACAAAAACTCAAGATCGCGGCCAAGAATCAGTTGGAGAGCTACGTGTTTAGTGTTAAACAAGCGTTGGACGAGGCAGGTGACAAGCTGACCGAGTCCGAAAAGAACACGGGCAAGCGGGAATGTGACGCGGTCATCCAGTGGTTGGACAACAATCAGTTGGCAGACAAAGAAGAGTACGAGCACAAACTAAAGGAGATCCAAAAGAGCTGCTCGGCGCTAATGATGAAAATACACGGAGCGGGACAAGCCGGCGGCGGCAACGCGCCTCATCCCGGCTCCAATGGTTTCCCTGGATCCCGTCCCGGAGGACCTACCATCGAAGAAGTCGACTAATTCTTTTAAAAATGTGATTCTATGTTATTTGTTTTGTAAATATTTTGTATATACTGCTGTGTAAAACATTCCATTCTGTGATTTTTTTAATGTATATAAGATGTATATAGATATAGAGTATCAAGTTATGACTGATTTTTCTATTGTATTATTATTTAATTAAGTTTTAGCAAAATAAATATTATTAGCTGCCGTACAATTCTCAGTTTTTATTTTTCCCGAACAATAACTACCAACTGTTGATTATTTACGTTTCAGTAAAAGCTTTCTGTATAATGAGTTTCAAACGTTCTACTCATTGTATGGAGGTACCACATATGGTATATTGTAATTAAAATATAAGAAGGTAACATAATTTAGTTAGAAATCTATTACTTTTTTCTTCATATACGATTAATAAAATTATACGTACCTTTTTTAAAGCTAACAAATAAGAATAATTTATTCGATGAATGTCTCTATATAAAAGAAAATTGGATTCTTTTATTCAAGAAATTTGGTGAGAACCAATAGTATCGACAATTATAATACACTTAATATGAATATATAATATCTACTAAATTAGAAAAACATTTTTTTTTCTAAATTTAAATTCTGAAACCAGCCTGGTTGAATAAATTAACAGATTGAGAATTGCAGGAAAGGATATATTGAGGATTGGCTGGAATATTTAAAGAATTAATTAATGATAAATTCAGGTAAAATAATTTAGGTTATATGTTAAAGTTAATTACCGTAGCTATATTTATATAGTACTTTAAGTCTATAAAATCCAAAAAAAAATATTTTTATTATTCATATGTATTTGTTTAATAAGGAGGCATTTTATGATGCTCCATACAACTATACTAAATATTATTAAAATAATAAAATTAATTATTAGAACGAATATATAGGTGTCCGAACTAGGCCTTTGTGCCTATTCCCTGACATAGCGCCATACGAAAAAAAAATTATTAGAATTTAATGAATCGGTAATAATAACTAATTGGTTACACAATATATAATATAAAACATTATTCAATTAATAATAAGAATAAAATATTTCATAGCTTAAATAGCTTGTTCATTTATTTAATTAGGTAGGTACTTCAGGTACTTGAATAGTAAATACCAAGAGTCCGTCAAGTATAGGCTTCAACGGATTTGCACGATTACATACTGCATCATCAACGGGCCAAGTGATCGCTTTAATTCCATCATAAATGAATAAATATATAATAATTTATTAGTAATAAACTAATAACTAATAAGAAATAATATTAATAATGATTAGGTAGATACTAAAGGCAATGAGTAATGAGTACAGGACTGGGATTTTGATGCGAAGGCATATTTTTTAAGTGCATTTTAATATGTCAAATTAATATTTATGTCACCAATAAAGATAAAATCGTTTTGACCGATTTAATAATTTACAGGGTTAAGAAAATAATATTACGTCAAAATTTAAAAGTGATGGGTAAACAATTTTAAAAGAGTTTAAATCAAACACAAACCAACAGAAAAATTTTAGTTTCTGAAAGAAGTGATGAATGTATTGATTTTACAATGATGTGTATGTGTGTTTTTTTTTGTGTCTGTGTACAGCATTACTAGTCGAAATAATGCTTCAAATTCAAACTTTGGGGGTGGTTTCCGATGTAGAAGTGAATATCCTTGATGCATTATAGAGGTCAAAAGTAAACATTTTCCAACAGTTTTCAAAAAAATCGATTTTTTTATATGGTTTTAATTCAAAAACTAATCACTATAAATACTTGAAATTTTCACCAAATGTTTATGTTAGTGATATCTATATACAGTTTATATTAGTTATCAAAAATTTTTGACTTTTTTTGAGTTATTTATAGACCACTGAAATTTTCGATTTTTATGATAATTTTTTTTTGAAGGGTCGGTAAAAAAATGTTGGATGAACAAAAAAACTTGAACATTTGATACAAGGTTCCTTTTGAGTTGTTCTTATTGTAGTTAAAAAAAAATTAAAAATCATAAGTCACAATTTTTTTTAATAAGCGTTTATAGTTCAAAATTTTACGAAATCTGTCGAAAACGCGAAAATTTGCAAGTAATTTTGAAGTTAAAAATCATAAAAATGTTTGTGTTTATAACTAAGGATTAAAAATACAACACTAAGTTTTCCTTCAAATAGCTATAGAGAAAACTCGAAGCGTCATTATTGGAAAAATTTCAGGTGCGTTTGAATTTTAAATTTTTACGAAATAGCGTAACGATAACGATTTATCCTTAAACGATTTTAAACATTTGTTATTATTCAAAAAGTATAAGTCGTAGATACTTGAAAATTTTACCAGTTATTTAGATTGGCATATTCTTTATACATGATTTAATTTTCAAAAAATTTTGACTTTTTTTGAGATATTTATATAGAGGACTGAAATTTTCAATTTGTCTGAAAATTTTGTTTTGAATTGTCGATAAAATTTTTTTGGTCCTTTATAAAAACTTGAAAATTTAATACAAAGTTCCTCATAAGTTATTCTTATAATGTTTAAAAAATTATAAGAATGAATAGATACAATTTTTTAAAATTATTATTTGAAGTTCAAATATTGACAAAATTTCGTCAAAACCATGAATATTTTCTTTTTTGTGTCTGTCATCAAGTTTTGGGGCAATAAAAGTGCTTCGATTTTTGACTTCAGTACCTTATTCGATCAGAATGTGAATATAGTTGGTACTTTGGGGGGTCAAAAATAAAAAATTCTTAATATTTTTCTAAATAATCGGGATAAACAAACTAAAAGTTAAGAGAAAAACAGGAAATTTTACGTACAATCAGTTTTCGACAAAATCGATTTTGATTTTTGATGTAACTTTAAAACAAATGACCATTGATACATGAAATTTTCACCAAATGTTTATGTAAGTATATTCTATCTACCATGAAATTTTCAAAAAATTTTGTTTTCAGTTGAACTAGTCATAGCCCATAGGTATATGCAATTTTCGATCATTATTAGTTTTTTTTAAATTAAAATCGATAAAAATTTGTTTTTTGAGTAGAAAATCTTGAAAATTTAATACCAGGCTCTTAACATATTGTTTATACCATATAAGGTATTATAAATTATGATAACTACATCTACATGCAATGTTTTTGGAAAAATTGATTAACCATGCCTTATTCAAAATGCGTCCTAATTGAAAAATAATATATTTGTTTCAAAATAGAACATATAACAATATTTAAATTTTAAATATAATATATCCGGGACTGACAAATCATCTCCGTTTAGAATCGTTTTACCTATACAATGATACCTATCATTGCATTCAAATCTAACCTACCCTAGTCAGAGGTCCACCCCACCACCTAATGTACAACAGAGCGATACCCACTTTCCCGCTTTTTTTTTACAATAATTTTATTCATCTCATATAGCCAAGGATAGTCTCCAATGACTGAGTAAATTACAAATGTTCTTTCTAAATATATATAATATAAAAAGATTTAATTTAATATTAATAATGATTATGTAAATACTAGGTAATGAGTAATGAGTACAGGGCTGGAATTTTGATGCGAAGCCATCTGTTTTAATTGTATTTTAATATGCCAAATTAATATTTATGTCACTAATAAAAATATAATCATTTTGATCGATCTAATAACCTACGGGGTTAAGAAAATAATGTTACGTCAAAATTTGAAAGGGATGGGTAAAAAGTTTTAAAAGAGTTTAAAATTTTAAATCAAACACAAACCAACATATAATTTTTTTACTTTATATTTTATTCATCTCATATAGTCAAGGATAGTTTCCAATGAATGAGTAAATTACAAATGTTCTTTCTAAATATGTATATTATAAAAATATTTAATTTTTTAATTATGTAGATTTTTAACTATTTTTAATAAAGACTTTTTTTTTATCATTGATCTTTATAGCTTCGGCGACATGGGCAATTAGCTTTATACATAATTTACATTATTCTATTACTTATTAATTACAATAATAAGGGCTGTTGACTATATTTATACTACTTAAATGTATTTATCTATTTTGGTTGTCCTGAGGAATGACAGAATAATAAATACTTATATTATTTTGAATTATAACAATTTATAATAATAATAATAATTTAGTGCACAATATTTTTGGTTAATCACGTGAGCATGCAATATATATTAGTTTCCTATTGGAAAAACATAGATTTTCCAACTCCATAGTGGACATTCTTTATCCTGTTTATTTATTTCTTTATACTATTCAGCACACAGGAAAATGAGGGCGTAACGAAAACCGTTGATGTCTACAAAGGCACAGGTCGGAGATCCCTTCCACGTCACTTTAAGATAAAAGTTAGACGGGACGGTATTCAATACATGAGAAAATGAGGGGGGCAGCCAAAACCACGAATTTCCAACTCCAAAAATGCCGAATAAAAAATAAAACTGTATACAATATTCATAACTTCAGTTAAATGGTTCACTACACTTACACTTCACTTAATTTACATAGATGCCCCTTAGATCACAACTAAAGAATACTGAATACTGACGAACACGTCGTACCAAACTTCGTCTTTTTTTTATCTTTATTGAAGATTGATATTTCTACTTTCTAGAACGAAGCATTAGCGAACATTTTATTCGACGTCACTCTCTATTCTCGAACATTGTGGAATTTTCTAGAATATTCTATAACTTTCTTTTTCACGATTATTGCAATAAAAAAATATTGAAGATCTATGATCGAGAAAAAACCTATCCTATCTTTTAAGTTAGACCAAATTACATACAGTGTAAAAAATTTCATCAAGATCAGAAGATCGGTCCAGTAGTTTTCTGAGTTCATCCCGCCATCCCGGACAAATATTGTGACACGGGATTTTTCTATATAAGAAAAGAGATTGATTGGACATTATCATAGTTACAGAATTGTACGATTAGGCAGTTAGTAAAATAACATCATAATAATATATGTTGTTATTATTTATCTTCTACGAATTTTGTGTACATCAGTATTCAGTCATCGTGTACTCGACGTGCATGCCATACCAAACTGATGACCACGGAAATGACCATATACGGGCATATGTAGAATGTAGGCCATGTAGGGGGGACTAGGGATCCTGTAAAAGAGACGGGGCTGCTGATAAACGTTCGTCAGATGAGTAATAATAATATGGCAGGCGTCTAGAATAACATTCAGTTGAGCAAACACACGAAGAAGAATATTTTGCTAGTTATCATACTCAATCATCAGTATAGGCAGTAGGCACTAATAATATTTTTGACTTTTGGGACTTGTGTCCGTTTTCGTATAAATCTACACTTATTCCATTCGTGATTAAATAAATAATAAAAACACAACTTCAATTTATAATCGTTATTCTTATTAAAGCAAATTCAAATCCAAAATATTTATATATATATACCTACTAATCTGATTGTGCACTCATAATTACAAATATAACGGTACCCGAAATATTTTATTTAAATTTACAATTTTTTAGATTCTGAATTAAGTGATTTGTATTGATGTGTGTTTTTTTTTCTTTTTTTTATGTTTGTTTTTGTGTCTGTGTTCAGCATAACTAGTCGAAATAATGCTTCAATTTCAAACTTTGGGGGTGGTTTCCGATGTAAAAGTGAATATCCTTGGTGCATTATAGAGGTCAAAAGTAAACATTTTCCAACAGTTTTCAAAAAAATCGATTCTTTTATATCATAGGCGTGCGCAGGGGGTATGCAGGGTATGCAGCTGCATACCCTGAAGTTCTGTGAGAGGTGAACATCGACTCTGGAAGATTGAAACATCCAGTTATCAGTTATCAACTACCAAGTATTTGCGAAATACATACTTCTTGTATTATGTAATGGTATTCATTACAATATTTTTTTAATTAAACAGTAGGTTTTTTCAATATTTGTGAATTGTGTATAGGTACATATTATCAGAATTTTACGAGCTTAAAATAACTTTCAGGGCGTGTTCAAAAACTGTCCTTAATCTTCTTGGTCTAAACGCAGCTATTGTCAGCCTTCTGCATATCCTGAAAAAGAGGCCTGTGCACGCCTATGTTTTATATGGTTGTAATTCAAAAAATAATCACTGTAAATACTTGAAATTTTCACCAAATGTTTATGTTAGTGTTATCTAGATACAGTTTAATTTTCAAAAAATTTGACTTTTTTTGAGTTATTTATAGACCACTGAAATTTTAAATTTTTTTGAGAATTTTTTTTTGAAGTGTCAGTAAAAAAATGTTGTACGACCAAAAAAACTTGAAAATTTAATACAAGGTTCCTTATGAGTTGTTCTTATTGTAGCTAAAAAAAATTAAAAATCGTAAGTCATAATTTTTTTTAATAAGCGTTTATAGTTCAAAATTTTACGAAATCTGTCGAAAATTTGGAAGTTGAAAAATCATAAAATTGTTTGCGTTTATAAATAAGAATTAAAAATACAACACTAAGTCGTCCATAAGTTTTCCTTCAAGTAGCTATAGAGAAAACTCGAAGCATCATTATAGGAAAATTTTTAAGTGCGTTTGAATTTTAAATTTTTACGGAATAGCGTAACGATAACAATTTATCCTCAAACCAGGTATATGTATATCTATGATAATATTAGGTATTATGAATTATGATAACTACATGATAACTACACTAATTGATTAACCATGCCTTATGAAAAATGCGTCTTAATTGAAAAAAAAAATATTTGTTTCAAAATAGAATATAATATGACAATATTTAAATATAATATATCCTAGACTGACAAATCATCTCCGTTAAGAATCGTATTTCGTATACAATGATACCTATCATTGCATTCAAATTTAATCACATCCATTACAGTATAACCTACTGTACAGCAGAGCGACATCCACGACTTACCTGCTTTTTTTTTTGGATCACTGATAAAAAGAAAATACACAGTATTATAGCACCTATCATAAGTCGCCGTTCGGTACACTATAAGCATGTGAATAACTATTGCAATGCTGGCAGTTTTCATACTAATATAAGATCAACAAATGTGTTTAGCACTTTTGCATTTACCCACATATTTAATTATGATTGTTATTTTAAGTTACATGCAGTGGCTAGTGGCGCACCCAAGCCCCGGTTTTAGGGTCCATTTTTTTTCATTAAATTATACATTATTATATATATATATATATATATATATATATATATATAATATAAATATTATTAAGTCCCCCCCCAAACAAAAATTCTGGGTGCACGCCTGGTTACATGACACCCTTACAAAATAAAATAGTCGTTAATTTTGAAAAACGCATGTGTAGCACGTAGGTATACGTAATAATATGTAATACGTATACACCTAACAAATTAATAAAATAAATATTGTAGAACAAAAATTAAAAATATTGCATAATAAAGCATATTATATTGATGTTGATTGATTATTTTTGTATATTTTTAATTATCTCAGATAATTTAATGAGAATATTTGTTGGTTTTAAAAAGAATATTAAATATTGGCATCGTATTTTTGATTTTTAAAGAGAATATGAATTACGGAAAAAAATCCCCAGCATATTTTATGTATACGATAGGTATACTAGAAATAAAATTAATATTATATAGGTATTATTTTAAAATTGTTATTTTATCCTATATTATGTGTTTAAAAAATGCATGCATGTAGTATATAGATATGCTTATATTACCTAGTCAGCCACGAACTTATAATAATAATAATTAAATGTAAATTAAAATTAATGTGATTATAAGATCATTTATCTACGAGCTACGATGATTATAGGATGCGTGGTATCTACTGTCTATACTACCTTATACCGGAACTGAAACAAATAACAATTAATTGGTCAGTTGGGAATACATCTTGATTGCGTTTATTTTGAGTATACTGTTGAAAATGCCGAAAGTTTAACCATCGTGGCATACATTTTCTAAACATAATATAGTATAGTATAATTAAGGTGACCAGATATAAAAATCCAAAAAAAAAGTACATTTTAAAACTTAGGTCCTCCTCTATCATAATTAACCGATGTGTGTACTTTTCTACCCATTTTGTCCATACCATATAGCTATTAACTATTAGCGGCCATGGGTCATCTCTATTTATATAATTTGTTTTTTTATCTGATTACTCTATTATTTTTTTCCTATAATCAACAATTAAAACGTATTATTTGAAATTATGTCAACTAATTTGGTGTGTGTCTAAGATGAAAATATTTTAAATTTAAGATTTTTTAAGTAAACCTAAACTAAAGTATAAATTATTTTTTAAAGGTAAAAATACCAAGTGTAAAATTTTCAAAGATTATCTTCAATTATGTTAGTTATTTGGTATGTCCATTGTTGTAAATATCTAAACGGTGGTAATACTCAAAATATAAAAACAGTAAAAACTCATAAACACGTATTAGCTTATATTTTTTTTTTAAAAAGAGTACAATTTCATGTACTTAACACTATTGTTAAGGACACTAGGACACACATCAAAAAAAGAGTACTGTCCTGCGAAGAAGAGTACGTCTGGTCACCATAAGTATAATACATGTAACAACTAACATATATATATGTATATATATTTATTAATATTGTTTTTTTTAGGGTATAAGACCATTTTTATAAAATAACATAATGTACAATATTACAATTTATAAAATAATATGCTACTGGGGATTTTTTTTTCCTAATGCGCGGATTATTTTTGCGGGGATTTATTTTCCAACTACCAGGGGATATGGACGATACCCATTTCCACCAAAAGTGTACCTTCCCTTTTCCACCAATACCTGTTTTCACCAAAAGGTTATCTCTCCCTTCTCCACCAATATCTGTTTCCACCAAATAAAATTATTTACCACGTTTTTACAAAAAAAAAAAAATTGTATATAGGTACTACTATATTCTACGATTGAAAAAAAATATCAACCAACTATATATACCTATATATAATATATAATATTATATATATAATATATAATATTATACTATATATAACTATATATAGGTATAAGTAGATACAATATATACATAACTAAATACACTAATATACAATTTTTTTCAATCCAACATTAGTATTTTAAATAAACTTATTAGGTGCTGTATTAAAGATTTCAATATAACGTAGTATACAAATTATTTTTGTAAATTAACCGTGGTTTAATTATTGGTAGATCTCATTTGGTGGTAACGGATATTGGTGGAAAAGGGAAAAATACACCTTTGGTGGAAACGGGTCGGTATTGGTGGAAATGGGAAGGTCTACTTTTGGTGGAAACGTGTAACGCCCGGGGATATATATCCGGTATGTAAAGTTATCAAGAAAATAAAAGATGAAAAATTCAAGAACTAATGAAATCTTTAAAATTATTTTTTAACTCAAAGATAAAATAATTAACATGAATTACATGAATTGAGTTCTTTAGTTTTTAGAGTTTCCGCCATCAATATTTCATTAATTTAAATTATATAACATTACCATAAGAAATTTACAAAATAATTATATATAACTACAGCTTAAATAAAAATTTTAATAATTATTTTATTAGTATATGATATTATTTTGATTTATTTCTTCTTATTCGTTAATTCAAACTATCTTCTCATTAACCTTAAAATCTTAATTGGGTTCAATTAATTACATGAAATATATTAAATCTTATAAATATCATTTTATACATATAACTTTTTAATTCTCAATAATAATAATTTATTTTTATTCACACTTAAGAATATTCTGGCCTAACTAAATCACCCTACTATTTGAGTTTGGGCATAAGGATAAGCGCTACTGTTTAATTAATTATATTAAATAAATAATAAAATTATAATGTTGGGCCTCAAAAACCCGAATGCTTTTTATTCCTATACATGTTCCTTACCTGCCTAAAAATTATAATCAAAAACATAAACACAAATATAGAGACGTTTGAAAGTGACTGGAGAGAAACACATAATGAAAAAAAAACAATAAACATGGAACATGTAGAAAATTCTAGAATGTTCTTTAACACATCTATTGTATCTTAGAAGTTAGAACAACAGTTGTATCATATAACATATTCATAAATACGGTCCTAACTACCGTGGTAGCGGTATAGTGTTGGGCAGCGCAGCGGTAACGGGTGTGCTCATAGGCGGCATCTAGGGGTGGCTCGAGGATGCAGTTGCACCCACGACAATTTTTCTTGGGGGGCATAAGTATAATTTTGCACCCACATACAGATAATCACAACAGTAAAAATATTTTAATTATTTTATTGTTAACAATAATTATATTGATATAATGTAATTTTGAAAATAAAAAATCACTATGGATCATTTCAATATTTTATATCTGATTACTCAATTAATTGTACGGACTAAAATCTTAGTCCGTGATTAAATGTTAAAATAATAATAATAATATATTTACAAAATAAAAAGTTGTTTTTTAATAATATTTTTACATATTCATCATTCATGTACATATTTGAAATACAGAGCCCCAATTAATAGTTATTAATAAAGAAATTTTTTTAACTACATTTGTTGTAGCAATAGTTATATATTAGGAGGTACTGGGTGGCAACTTCCCTATGGATTTGTGAATGTTTTTACTATAAACGTTTGCACCCATATAAGTTTCTACCAAGTGCCGCCTATGGGTGTGCTAATGAAGTTTTATTTCGTAATTGTATGTATCTATTTTATATATTTATGAATAATAGTAATTTTTAATTCTAAAAAGAATATATTTACATTTTTCATATTTTTATGTGTTTAGAGTAGGCATGTAGTCCTAAAGTTATTTGTGAGTATGCTACATATGTGGCAGCTTTTGTCATTAACCAGGCCCGTATAGCCACGGTCGGAAAGGGCGTTGCCATCACCTTAAAAATATTAGACAGACATTGTTTTATATATAACGCCCCCCCCCCCCCTAAAGCTTGCTTTGCCCCATCAGAAAATTTGGTCTGGCTACGGCCTGCATCAACCCCTCCACCTCCACCACCTTTCAATAATATAAATTAATAACATATAATTAGTTATTATTTTATTAAGTTGATTTAAAATTATAATAACCTTAACAATGTAATTACATAATATTATTATAAAGTATATTTATTTATCTAATATATAATATAATACTTCTGTCAGCTAGTTTAAAACAATTTTTGTGAAGTGGGTATAGGTACGCATGTTTTTAACTTAAAACCTAACCTCCACTACATCCCTGGTTTAGAGCATAATTTGTAAAACAAGTTTAACACAACACATATTTCAGTTATTTATATATAGTACTATATAAAATCTGAGCCCTGCCTAAGACCCACCCATATATACATATATATGTATGTATTATTTATATTTGTAATAGAATCTAAATGTATAATTATCGTTTAAAAATTATTCATTCGATTATTATCGTGTGGATGTGAGCACTATATTGAAGTTACGAGATTTTTCGAGAGAAAATTCTCGAATGTTCGGTGATCATTGTTGCATTATATTTATATGGAAGACGTATAGTGAAAACTGAAAACAATATTATTACCGAGCGGCACAATCACTAGAAATGGTGGGCCGGAGCGGTAGGGGGACGGCGCATCGGTAACGGGTGTGCTCGCGAAACACATCGAACATTCTAGAACGTTCGGTGGCGTTCGGTCGACTATATAAACGCTAAACGCGCGCCACACTGCAACAGTTTGAATTCGAAGCGGTAACAGTGCGATTCATTGTACGACATACAACGAACCTACACAATCTTTTGCGATTTTTAGTGTTATTTACCAGTGCGATTTTAATTCGTATATTCGATTATTGCGGTACTATTTTACTTCACTTGTACTGTACTTTCATTATTTTGAAACGTAAATACTACCTAACGTTTGATCTTCGTAATTCTTTATCGTAATCATTGTGCGTGTGACAAAAGTTTGACAACTTAATTGGCGAAATGGCGAAAAGAACAGCGATTGGTATCGACCTGGGTACCACCTATTCTTGTGTGGGTATCTGGCAACACGGAAAAGTTGAGGTAATCGCCAACGATCAAGGAAATAGGACCACGCCGAGTTATGTGGCGTTCACCGACACCGAACGGTTGATCGGCGACGCTGCCAAGAACCAGGTGGCGATGAACCCTGTGAATACGGTGTTCGACGCCAAACGGTTGATCGGCCGTCGATTTGACGACGAAAAGACGCAAGCGGACATCAAACACTGGCCGTTCAAAGTGGTAAACGATTACGGTAAGCCCAAGATTCAAGTTGAATTCAAGGGAGAACGGAAGGTATTCGCTCCGGAAGAAATCAGTTCGATGGTGCTGACGAAAATGAAGGAGACCGCCGAAGCGTATTTGGGCCGTTCCGTGACGGACGCCGTGATCACGGTGCCGGCGTATTTCAACGATTCGCAGAGACAAGCGACCAAGGACGCGGGCGCCATAGCCGGCCTGAACGTGATGCGAATAATCAACGAACCGACGGCTGCGGCTTTGGCTTACGGTCTTGACAAGAACCTGAAAGGTGAGAGGAACGTGTTGATATTCGACCTGGGTGGCGGCACGTTCGATGTGTCCGTTCTGCAGATCGACGAGGGTTCGATATTCGAAGTGAAGTCAACGGCGGGTGACACCCACTTGGGCGGCGAAGACTTTGACAGCCGACTGGTGTCTCATTTGGCCGAAGAGTTCAAGAGGAAATTCAAAAAGGACGTTCACAAGAATCCCAGAGCGTTGAGACGGTTGAGGACAGCAGCAGAACGGGCCAAGAGGACCCTGTCGTCTAGTTCGGAGGCCACAATAGAGATCGATGCTCTGATGGAAGGCGTCGATTTCTACACGCGAGTGTCCCGAGCGCGTTTCGAGGAGCTGTGCGCAGATCTGTTCAGATCGACGTTGCAGCCGGTTGAGAAGGCATTGGCGGACGCCAAGTTGGACAAAGGAGACATACACGACATAGTGCTGGTGGGCGGTTCGACGAGGATCCCGAAGATCCAGAGTCTACTGCAAAACTATTTCTGCGGCAAACCGCTCAACCTGTCAATCAACCCGGACGAGGCAGTTGCTTACGGCGCCGCGGTACAGGCGGCCATACTCGGCGGTGACACGAGTTCTGCGATTCAAGACGTGTTGCTCGTGGACGTCACTCCGCTGTCGCTGGGCATCGAGACGGCGGGCGGCGTGATGACCAAGATCGTCGAACGCAATTCCACCATTCCGTGTAAACAAACCCAAACGTTCACCACGTACGCGGACAACCAACCGGCCGTCACCATCCAGGTGTTTGAAGGAGAAAGGGCCATGACCAAAGACAACAACCTGTTGGGAACTTTCGACCTGACTGGCATACCTCCGGCACCAAGAGGTACGCCCAAGATTGAGGTGACTTTCGATATGGATGCCAACGGTATATTGAACGTGTCGGCCAAGGATAACAGCTCTGGTCGTTCTAAGAATATCGTCATCAAGAACGACAAGGGCCGCCTGTCTCAGGCCGAAATCGATCGTATGCTCAGCGAGGCCGAACGGTACAAAGAAGAGGACGAACGACAAAAACTCAAGATCGCGGCCAAGAATCAGTTGGAGAGCTACGTGTTTAGTGTTAAACAAGCGTTGGACGAGGCAGGTGACAAGCTGACCGAGTCCGAAAAGAACACGGGCAAGCGGGAATGTGACGCGGTCATCCAGTGGTTGGACAACAATCAGTTGGCAGACAAAGAAGAGTACGAGCACAAACTAAAGGAGATCCAAAAGAGCTGCTCGGCGCTAATGATGAAAATACACGGAGCGGGACAAGCCGGCGGCGGCAACGCGCCTCATCCCGGCTCCAATGGTTTCCCTGGATCCCGTCCCGGAGGACCTACCATCGAAGAAGTCGACTAATTCTTTTAAAAATGTGATTCTATGTTATTTGTTTTGTAAATATTTTGTATATACTGCTGTGTAAAACATTCCATTCTGTGATTTTTTTAATGTATATAAGATGTATATAGATATAGAGTATCAAGTTATGACTGATTTTTCTATTGTATTATTATTTAATTAAGTTTTAGCAAAATAAATAATATTAGCTGCCGTACAATTCTCAGTTTTTATTTTTCCCGAACAATAACTACCAATTGTTGATTATTTACGTTTCAGTAAAAGCTTTCTGTATAATGAGTTTCAAACGTCCTACTCATTGTATGGAGGTAACACATACAGATTGTAATTTGTAATATAAATCTAAATATTTTTAAAGTTTCATTAATTATTGAAAACAAAGCAGGGTAATTAAAGCACTCTGAGAGCGGATATTTTTTTAAATTGATGAATAAAAAAACTAATTTACAGGTTTGCCAAAGTTTCTACCTATAGTACTGTTCTATCGTTCTATGCGATAGAGACGCATTTTAGCTGTCGTTATTTTTCCCGCTTTTTTTTATCAGCATAACATCTATCAACAATGACAACTATAAACGCAATAATGCATATTATGCATAATATACAACTGTTCTGAGATATTTTTATAAACCCTAGTTTTATGATATTGTCTCTTGCAAGTGGTCGTTTCACATTCGGATTGTAGACCATAGTATAGTATTTAACACCAAATACTTTAATTTATAGTATTTGTTTAAACTTGACTGAATTAACATCAGTATTTTGTTTGACCGATGGTTACTGTGTAACAAAATAGCAAGTTAGTGACAAAGAAGAAATTCGCTCAGAGTTTCTACACGTTTACACGAAGCACTCTGAACGTCTGAACATTTTTTTGTTTCCTAGTCTGAAGTTTGCGCGTTGGCGAAGTTTGTCTTAATTTTGAAAATTTTTTACTTGTGCAGTCCGCAATAAGTGCACTTATACTGGCTCTCAAGGACTATTTTATTGTTACTGCTACGTAGATATTACTAGGTATATAAAGTAAGTGATTTTTTTCAAAAACTTTGGTTTATATTACTTATAAATACCTATTAATTGCTGTTTAAGCTGTTATTTTTAATTGGTAGCATATTTTTATTTTTTTTTTGAAAGAATATAACAATAATGTTTTGATAAGGTTTTAATTTAAGTACAATGATTGCAATTCAATTTTCATTCGTTATGAAATAAATAAAACATGTTTATGAAATTTTTTAATGCTTTGATATTAATTACTTACCAACTAAAGTCAACTATGCTATCATTATCATATTATAGTACACTACTCATTCAAATCTTTAAATTTTACATTAGTCGCTGTTGAAATTTTAATATTGTATTTTAGTCCACTAGGATTAACCTATTCATTAGTGATTTGACAATTAGATAGAACCTATTAAGTGAAACTACATTTTTTGTTTTCATATATTCTAAATATTTAGGTAAATTATTATATTTGTTTTTTTTGTTTTTAGTTTTTGTAACATGAAAAAGCAGATAATTAAAAAACCTTTCCGTGTAGCTGTTGAGGGAAATGTTGGGTCTGGAAAATCAACATTGATAAAGTATTTTGAAAAGTTTAAAGATGTCGAAACAAATCCTGTGAGTGCAATTTTGTTATTAATTAGTTATTATTGATGATCATTGATAACAATAAGTATACTATTAATAATTCAATAATTATAATATGCAATAATATATTTTTATGTAATTAAAAATGTTTATTACATTTTAATTTATATATTATATAGGAACCAATAGAAACATGGCGAGATTTAAATGGTCATAACTTGCTTCAACTAACATACTCAGATCCTCAAAGATGGAATTTTGCTTTTCAACATAATGTACAATTAAGCCGTTTGAATTTACAGTCCAAAACTACAAATAAGGACGTACAAATGTTTGAACGTTCATTACAAAATAATAGGTAATGTTAATTGAAAACAGCTATATAACAGCACAGATTTGTGTGCATTAAAAATATCTTAAAATTAGATAGCTCTCACCTGGTAATGATCCTGTAGAAACTGTACATTTTTTACTAACACATTTTTATTTAATAGACAAATGGTCATCCAACTGGAAAATCAAGATTAATCCTGACAAATCAATGTATGTCCCATTTACACTAAACAAGTCCATACCCCTTCCCTTCTATTTTCAAGGAATACTAATCCAAATATTCCCAGAAGTAAAATACCTTGGCGTCCTAATTGATAGAAGATTGATTTGGGGTCCTCACATCAAGTCAAAAAGAAAAATTCTCAATAGTTGACTCCACTTACTTCGCCCAATTCTGAAATCAAAATTACTCTTCATCACAAAAATAATCATCTACAAATCCTTATTACGGCCTATCTGGGCTTATACAATCCAAATCTGTGGATGCTCTAAACCATCTCAAATACGTACTCTACAATCCTTCCAATCTATCATTCTCCGCAGTATCTCTTCTGCACCTTGGTACATATCACATTCCACACTTCAAAATGACTTCAAAATAGAAACAGTAAATCAAATAGCCACAAAAAATTATAAAAAATTCCACTCTAAATTACAGTCTCATTTTAACCCTTTGATCGCTGAACTTGCTTCCATCTCACTTCCTAGTAATTCCCCACGCCGTCTAAAGAGAAAATTGTGTCATGACTTATTAAGAGGATGCTACACCCACATACGTTGTCTTCATCTTACAAACGCATAACATAGCAAATTGTATGCTCAGCAGAACATATATAGTTCCGTTAGTATAAAATTTTGAGTAAATTGACCTCTTACAAAAATTAAAGGTAACATTATTATCGAGGCCATCTCGTAGGCTTCTTATTATATTTTAATTTTAAAGTGAGTTATGTGTATTTTAAAATTGTAAATTGTTTGTATATCTTAAAATACACATAACTCGCTTTAAAATTAAAATATAATAAAAAGCCTACGTTATGACCTCTAGAATAATGTTAATTTTAATTTTTTAAGAGTTCAATTTACTCTAAATTATAAACTAACGGAGCTAAACGTGATCTGCTGAGCATAAAATTTGCCATGTTACGCACTTGTAAGACGGAGACAACATATGCGGGCTCTTAAATGATTGATGGTTCATACCATTTAATTTTTTTTTAGTATTAATTAAGGCATCCCTAGTTTGAATAGCTATCTAAGCCTACAGATATATACAAATTTTTAGTTTTTTTTTTTTTAACAATTTTTCTTTCATACATAATTGCAATATAATAATTAAATATTGAATATTAAGTAGTATGTTTAAGCTAGTAATTTTCTGGCATGATGCATTCGTTATTGTGGTAATTAGTGGTAAATGTCATTAAATTACGGTAACCTAACCTGGTCGTGGAGACTTCCTTTCTTGACAAATTTTTGTAGGGCTTTCGTGTAAGTTATTTTTGAACAGCACCATTTGAGTTTGTAAGTGATTGAAAGAATCTGTTTGCTATATGGTTAATTTAACTTGTTAAGTTCCATCATAATTGAATTGAATATATATTTAAAAATTGTTTTATTTAAAGAAGAATTTTTCTTTATTCATTAAAATAATACAATATTTTATTTTTTTTAGATATTGTTTTGTGGAGATGGCTCATGACAAAGGATTATTATCTAGTCCTGAATATGGAGTTATGTGCCAATGGTATGAATACATCGAAACAAATGTGGACATTGGATTAGATCTAATTGGTAGGAATCATACAGTACTAATTATTCCTATACTAAAACAATTATATATAAACTATTCAGTTATTATTGGTTCTTAAAATCCATTGAAAATTATATCTATAGTAAGTTAATATAGGCGCAGTTTTATATTTCACACAATATTCACTGTTTTATTTTCAAAAAATGTATCTTTGCATTAACAAATTTGGTAATTTAACTTCAATAAATAAGTTAAGTTAATAAAAAAAAATTCATCGAAAAGGTTTTAAAATAAGTGAAAATCACTTGTACCTATAGTAGGTAATATATCTATGAACAATAAATATATATATATATATATATTAATATGATGTATATAATTTAAAAACTGTTGTAGGGCTCTATCATTTTATAGGTAACTCTAATTAATATTTATATTTTACTCTAGAGTCTGGGTTGATTTAAATTTTAGCTTAAATGTGTTTACTTTATTGTTTAATCTTTACAATTCAAAAACAAATAACTCAAACATTCATAAATGAGGTTTAAAAAAAACTAGTAACCATATTTTTTACTTATAACTTTTAAATATTACAAATATTATATCTGTATATATAATATAATATAAAAATTTATTTATTTATATATAAGATTTGTACTTACTGCTGGTCTATTCAAAGTATTAATTAAATTTCAACCATAGAGTCATTTCAAAATTTTGATCTGCCATTGAACCTCTTATTTTGTCCTCCAGTACTAAAGAGCCGATCAACGTGTATTTGTTATAAAATGGTCTCAATTCATGATAATCGACAATCATAAAAATTATAAAATAAGATAATAATAAATATTATGTAATAATAATATTAATAATTAATGAGTACCTAAAAAGCCTGGTATTATTAAATGTGACTTCGTAGCTATTGATATATCTTATATAATATGATCATACGGGTGACTAAATGTCACATTGTTACAATGTTATCTCTATATTATTATTTATTATTTTATTAGTACATATTTAATTAATATAACATATTAGTTCTTATTTGTAAAAAAATTACAAAATATCTTCTTTTTTTTCCAACAATATTTTCTTATATTCTAAGAATTTTAAATCAACCAACTGTTATAGACTTAAATACATTCTAAATAAAACTAAAATTCAAAATTAACTTAATTGATAATATTAAAAAGTAGAAGTCGATTTTAAGTTAACAGAGATATAAATGAGTTAAGTTAAAGTTAAGTTAATTAAAACTGTGAATTAGTAAGTTAAAATTAACTTATTAACTTGTTGCTGTATGTAAACACACTGTGGTTAATCTTATTCAAGAGAGTATATGTATAGTCTCTAGGGAGGCTTAAACCAATATAGTTTTGTTTTTCTGACCAATTAATTTATTTTATTATCATTATATTATATTAATTATTATGAATTATGAACCATAATATTGTATTTAATAAATTATTCATTCAAATAATGTTCAACTAAATATGAAAATTTTAATGTTTTTTGTGATTGGTTGAAGTTTATTTATTATTTTTTTTGCAGTCTAAATTTAAGATGGTTAATGATGATTTTTAATGTTTCAGTCTATCTAAGAAGTTTACCAGACATTGTGTATACAAGAATGCAACGTCGCAATCGTCCAGAAGAGCGCACTGTTAAACTTGATTATTTGGTAGATTTACATGAATATTATGAAAAATGGCTAATGGAGAAATATTATAAACTCCCGTGTTCATTATTGGTGATAGATGTCAACAAAGATTTATCTGAAAATCAGCTTGTAGATATATATAAAACTTATGAGGATAAAATATTAGGAAAAATACCAGTTTTATAATGTTATAACTTATAAGTTACTATTGTAAGTGATATCATCTGTCAGCCAAATAAATCTTTTACAAATTAATGCATAAGTTATTATTTTAAATTTTTAATAGGTTTGATTTATACTTATTTGTAACATATAAATTAAAAAAAAAACATTTTAACCCTTAAACATTAAACATTGTTACCTTAACTTTATTTTAGATTACATTTTCAAATCTCAACATTGAATATGTTACGTGTTAATTATATCAACCATGTATTTAATAAAGAGTACATAAAATATTTACATTATTATAAAATTTCATTATATCGTTATACAGATTAAAATATACTTTATTTGTTGTGTATGTATCTTAACCTTATTAATTTTTCTTGTTAATTACATCTTTGTTTCTTTTCAAAGTTTCTGATTGATTCTGATACAACCTTCGACTATCTAACTCTCCACTCAGTCCACCTTTTCTTGTTAATAGATCTGGATTTATACTATACATGCACTCACAACAGGACGGCAATTTAAAACTTTCATAATATATTTCTTTAGAATCTTTAATGGCAACTAATTTTTTATAGATATATTTTTGTACACAAGTTGTTGTGTATCCAATTGGTAAAAGATCATTAAATTTGCACGTGGTTCCAGCATTTCTACAGAAATAATTTGATTAATTCAAATTCTTGTACATTCTTATGTTAATACTTACATACATTTCTCCACTCGAATTCCTTGTTTAAAACTGGTATTATCATTACTTGGATCTTGTATAATATAACGCCATTCATTGTTTTTTGTTATACCTGCTTCCGGAAATATTACATCTTCCTAGAAAATATTTTTTTATTTAATAAAAATTATATAATAATAATATTTAATACATGGAGTCTATTGTGTTATGATGATAGTCTAGGATATACCAAGGGCTCCAAACATAAAATTTTAACTGATTGACCTCATTAATTCATAACATATACCAAACAAAGTGATCTACATGTATTGTAAATATTTATTTTAATTTCCAATTCATGTCCATAAACTCAGTATACTTATATATTTAACATTCCTATTACACAACTGGGTGTATTTATAAAATAACAAAAATATATCTTATGGTATACTAATTTCATTGAGTGGTACTTACTTTTGATTCACAGAATGGTTGAAGGTTACTATTAGATAATCTTGTCTCCAAATCATTTATCTAAAGAAAAAATTCATTTGTATATCTAACAGATAGGTATCATTATTTGGAGCAATATTATTACACTAAATAGTAAAGGTATAGTATTCAGAAATAAAATATTAAGGTTACATACTTCATTTACAGTATCTGTTCCAAAATAAGAAGTTGACATATATTTGCTAGTTCTAAAAAGATTGAATAATTCATGTCTAATAATGAAAAAATAAAACAATTTGAGTAGATTAGTTTTTTAGTATTTTTAAAAAATGATTTGATTTGGTGCTTACCTTGGATAATTATCAACTTTGATGCAAAAGCTTTCGTTCTGTGAACATTTTTCGATTATCTGTGGTTCCGGCACAAATTTGTTGGCTGATTGCAATCTTTCATTTATTGAATTTGGAAAAACAATTGGTGAAGGTTTTGTTTGAGGTAATTTTAAACCGGTGCTGAGTTGCTTATTGGTATTATTGGTTGTATTTTCATTTTTAAATAACGATTTTGTCAAGTTTGATAGTGGTAAATCTCTTACATTTATATTTTTAATATTAATAACAGATTCATATCTAAAAATAAAACAGTTATAAAAAGCAATGAATTTAAAAATAAAATTTAGATTTAATACATATTTTAATCAGAGGGTCTTAATGGTAAAGTAAGTACTAAAGTTATTATATTTGTTTTATATTTATTTTATTTATTCATGTTTAATAAATCTATTTAAAAAAAAAAAAAAAAATTATAATGAAATTAAACTGTGAAATTTAATATTTACGTATTGATGGCATGAATAATATAATATTATATAATATTATCTAGATTCTGAACTTAATTCATCATGATTTATTTTAAAAAGGTAGGTAAGTGTACTGTAGATGTAAATTAATCTACCCATAATATTTTGGGAAGTTTTATTTTTAAAATATTCTGAAACAAAAAACAAATTGAAAAACTTTTCATATGTTTGTATCCATAAGGTATACAAAATATGAAAATAAAATGTTAAGTTCTCGCTCCTCTCTTTTACCTGCCCGCCTTGAGGAAAAAATGATGTAGATAAAATTATTATATAAATACCTAATATAAATTTGAATTTAGTGCATAACCCAGGATTTATTTTCGGGGGGAGAGACTTAAGCTCAAAAGCTCACCACCCCGGATACGGCACTGTTATAATTCATTTTTCACAGCTTAGCGATCATTCACGTGTTCATTTTCACTCTTCGTTTGTCAATTGAAACATAATTTAATGTCAGTGCTCACTCACATAATAAATATTATACAAAGCATCCATAAGCATGCTCGCCCCATAAAATCCCTTAAATAATAAATTTATTAAAATTCAAATTTTTAATGGTAACTACCTACCTACTATAAATAATAAGTATTAGGCCCACACTCCATTATATATATATACGAGTATCGGAGTATATATATATATGCGTTCATGTATAATGGTGTATTGAAAGTGTTTGTAATGTATTTATTAATAACTAGATAGGTAGGTACCTACAATCTATTAACAATTTATAATTTTTTTAAATCCAAGTGTATACGGTACTAGGCAGTGAGTAATAAGTAAAATAAGACTAGAGTTTTTAATAACTCATTAACTTAAGCAACTTCTCAATCAAATTTTGATTTAAATACATAGGAGAAGCTAAATAATAAATATTATCTTCTACTGCTAATTATTCTGCCCCTGCGGAAGTTGTATGTATATAGTAGTTGTCCTAACTAGGGTTAAACGGCAAGCTCAAATAGGCGGTGATGTGGTACACAAAGAAAATAGTTAGGTAAGAAAATAAAATATTTAGCATTATATATAGCATAATATCACTTTTCACAATAATTATTGATTATTATGTTTCTAAAGGACTTTCTTTAACTCATAGGTAACCATGTAAGTAACTTTAAAGAGTGGTTTTTAAGTGGTTTGAAAATTTGGAAATTTGAAAATTTTACAGGTACAGGAAGTAGTTTGAAAACACTGACGCGTCCAGACGGAGCAGCTTTTGCCGAGCGGCCGTGCCGCGCGGGATGAGTGTGAATACATAAATACATTTTCCGCGGCTTTTTTTGATGCCGCACGGCATAATTTCCGATCGGCCTAGCAGGCGGTCTACATCAAAGGAAAGCCGCGCGGCTTGTGCCGCTCGCCCATGCCGCGTGTGTGTGGACGTATTTTCGGCAAAGCCGCGCGGAATCAGTACTCATTTTTTAAGTATTTAAATTATTGTCTACTGGAAAATAATCGGGAAATAAATGCCGCACCGTGTGGACGCGGCAAAAGCTGCTCCGTCTGGACGCGCTTTATGCACACTGTGTAATATAAAATATAAATTATTTATGAATGATTCACCTGTTGATAAATACAAACAATAAAACTTTCAAAAATGTTTAATTCATATACTTCCATTTTATTAATTTTGGTCGTTTAATAATAGTTACGCGTATATTTATATCTTCCTTTTCCGTACAAGATAGGTAGGGTAGGTACCATATATGTAGTAGAAGACTAACTACTGTATTCACTTATCAGCTATCGTTATATATTGTTATAGAAACGCAGAACAACGTGTCAACGTACAGAATATTTTCTACATCGTGATGTCTTTAACCCTTATGGCCTATGGGTATATATATTTGCAAGTATATAATGTTATAATATTATTCGGCTAATATCAACATTATTCAAATGTTAACTTAGTATACAAAGTGTACATCATACATTCTCTAAGGTGATTGGAATACGTATATAAAACAAATATATATAAGTTATTTATTGTATTATTGAACACGTATAATAATTTATATGTCTGTAGCCTGTAGGCTAAAAACATGTGTTGTTGAAGCCTTAATAAATTTAAAAAAATAATTATTTTAATGGTTTATAATATTCACTCAAACAGTCTTAAATTGTATTTTACTAATTTTAAATTGTCATCTTTATTTTGTTAGTTTTCTATAGCTTTGGCCATGCTAGTAGGTAGGTATTTAATGCACCGCTGAATAAAAAATTGATCAACCCCCCCAATAGTTCCGTGAATCCTCAGCATGAGTTTTGGCGTGTCGCTGATCACTGCAGGGGGGCCGCAGACCAACGTTTAAGAACCACTGATATAATATAATGTATATTATATAATGAGTAGGTACAATACACTAATTAAAAAAATTGTTATTTAGAAATCAACGGCAAATTTATATAATCAGAAACGTATGGTACCGGCTGATAGCTGATAGGTCATCAATGTCATAATTAGAAATTATATTGGCTGCCGTATACTCTAATTCACTAGTAATAGCTACACAGTATAGAAATTCAAGGAATTTATTAACATATTATACGAATCTATACTTGTAATAACTAAGTACTTAACTATTTGGTATTGATAAGTTAATTTTTTCAATGTATTTCTAAAAATATTTTCTAATTTCTATTTATTTATTTTTTTTTTTAATCATGATTAAATAAATTATCTATTTCATAGATTTTAGTTTTTATTAATTAATAATAATTAGCAAACGCATAATAAGTTTGAAAATAGAGGATATTTTTAGGTTATAAGTTATAAATTTATAATGTACAGATCTCTGTAGTTCCTTAATAGGAAATAAATGAATTTTTTAGATTCTTATTTATAACAAATTTAAAAAAATTTTAAAGTTAAAACTTTCTCTGCTGTACCTACAGAAGATTTCGAGTATTTATCTTGGCATTATTGAGTACACCTACCTATCTGGGAAATTTGCTCTGACAGAAGGTTTAAATTAAATTTGTATCTTTTCAATGTGAAATTGAATACGAAAAAATGATTCTCTGTTAAGGGGTGGGTGGATCAGCATATTTTTCTAAGGATAGTTAGATATACATAGTTGACTACTACATAACTTAATACACAAATTATTATCATAAATTATTAGTATTTTCTTAATTCGATATGGGTATAGGTTAAACCATTGACCATTAACTAAATAAGAATTCTTGAGTATAAAAAAAATAAATAATAAATTTAGCACAATAAATAACTTAAAATTAGTCTAAACATTTTTAACATTTCATACATACAGACAATAATAATATAAACATTAGGTATGTCACCACGTTGGTACGTATTAATGAAAAGTTTGAAGTATCTACGATTATTTTTTCCATTTAACAACACTAAATAACTAAAACCTTTTAATATCTTCCTGATAATTATTTAATTCTTCAAATCGTTTTTAGAAAATCGTAATTTTTTAAAAATTAAATTTTGAACTATCACTATGTAATGTACTATTCTGTAATTTGTAATTTGTTTTATATATATTTATATGCTATCCGTTAACTTGCTGCAAGTTCCAACTATAATAAATTAATATAACTATACTTTTCACATATTTTTATCTTAAAATGATTGATAATCTATATAAATTATACAACATCTTACAATCGTGGTATTTTAATTAAAAAACTTTAATCAACATCGAAAGTCTTGACATATATTACTTGTAGCCTTTAACAAGATATAATCCTCCTAAGTTTTCTGAACACAAAAATTATATCATCGACCTGCCGACCTCCAGTTAAGGTATATAGCTAGTAAAAATTCTAGAGACCACAATACATTTTAAAGATTGAAACAAATTATTTTGATAAAATTTATTTTATCCTATGTATTATTATTTTTCAAACAATTAGGTATGTACAAATGTATTCTAGATTAACTAGATAACTACTAAGGTCGTATAAATGTATACTATTGAATAATAATATAATATAAATTAAATATTATATCATTAATTATTTTTTAGAATCCGATACAAAATAGTAAGTATAGGTACCATTAAATTTTTAATGTATATGTTGTGATATACATAGGTACCATTATGCTTTTATAGTATAAACAATAATGGTATACCTACGTCTAAATCGTCTGATGATATAAAGTTGCTGAATAGCTGAATACTTATTCTGAATCATTATGTCTCATGAATTTGGGCCCCTTTTATAGTTTTATTATATTGAGAATAAAACCTATATAGGTATAGGAAATATCGATTAACCTACTTTTGATCCTCCTTAAAACTTGATATCGTGCTGGCTGTAGTTACAGTAGTATCTTGATCAAAAAAACTTGTTCTTGTCGGCCTATTCCTTGCAGAAGACCATACATACCCTTCCCAGTATGAATAATTATAGCCTTTTGTGTGTTGTGCTGTCGAATTGGGCCATTGAACCTAAAATGAAATTAATCTTTTTAACCTTTTAGTTAAGATTATTTCAATCTGTTTAATTTTAATTAATATTATATTATAACACTGGATATTGAACAATCCTGGATTTGTACTTTGTAGGGCCTCGGGATCATAAAAATTAATTAGCACTGTAAAGTGTTAATGAACACCGCTAAAGAGTTACCTAATTTATTATGAAAACAATTTTGTTTGTTGTATTGGCTACAATTTGGATATAAATATATAATTAAATATTTGATCACACGTGTGACATGGTACCATGACTCAGGATAAACTTAGGTAAATATTTGTTCCAAGAATAATTAAATTATATTTAATTAAAAATAAAATGTCTAAAAGACGTAATTATAGTTGTCCAATTTACGTTATTATGTTATATAGATACCTAGCTAGTGCTGATGCTGATTATGAATAATATTGAAGCAATTGAAAACAATTGTATTTACTCAATTTCAAATAGTAATATATTTTTTCCATCTAATCAATTTAGTAATGTAACTGTATTACTATTTAATTATAAACATTTTTTTAAGACATAAGTTTTAACAATGCAAAAAACTACTGTGGTATAATTAACACTGGATTATGTCTTCAAGAGTACCTATTAAATAATTAAAAGCCTACAATTTTTTTAAATGTATTTAAATTCTAGATTAGAAGTGGGTACTCCACATTTTACTTTATAGACTTAATAAATTAAAATTAATATATATGTAATACTATTTAGGTATAGTTTTGCATTTTTCAGTGCATAATTGTAATAACTAATGGTATTAATATTATAGGTATTTATCTCCCTATACAAGAATACCTACGATCTATTGTTTTGCTATAGGTATATATAACATCAATTCTATGAAGTAATTTCATAACAATAAATATTATCGTTAGATTCTAACAAAATAATGATAATTTAATTTAAAAAACACGAATAAAAAGTATAATCTGAGGCTCTGGCCTTATAGTTTTATAATTTAACCATTATTTTTTATCTATTTTTGAGAATATTCTCTTATTAATTTAATACATTGCGCTAATCATCAGGCGAATTATACAGTATAATAGTTGGTGAAAGTAATTAAGAGTTGAATAAAATCAATTTTGAAAAAATAGTTTGTAATGTTACTTACTACAAAATGTACATGTAACAATTTTTATTAATATCTAATTACACGCATACCTCTATATTTGATAAAAATTCTAGCATATTATGTCAGTGTCAAACACAATAGATACAGTCAGAGTTTCTAATTTAGGAACATTACATATATTAGGTAGGTATATTGCTTTTATCATTTTATTTTGACCACTTATTCAATTACATTCCAAAAATATTTATAGTAAAATACTAAAATGAGTAATGATTTATAACTTATATAATTATTACCTATTACCTAAATGCGCTAAGATTACTCATCAGGCGTTTTAATATTTTAACAATGTATATAACTATAAAATATATATGCCATATATATAATAGGCATATTAACATACGAATATCTATGGGAATTTTTTACAAACTAAATTACAACCTACTATATATACGAAAAATAAATATTTATGATGTAATTGAGTAATTAGTTACCTGCACACGTTACATATAAATATACAAATGTACCTATAATTAAATTATTACATCTTACTGAATTTTGCATTAATCTTAAAACCTTTGAATTATTTCCATGCATATTATTAACAATCTATTATAATATTATTAGGAATTCAATGTAATAGGTAGGTATGTTTATTTTTATTACCTCATATAATATTATTAATATTAGTGACTTTGGTACCTACTATTACAGAAGGTACCTATATAATATATTAATTTAAAAACTTATAGGTATAGGTACCAATAAATTATCAAATATTGCTATAGGTTAGTATATAGTATAATAGTATAGTAAGGTATAGTAAATAGTAAGTACTTACCTATCTTTCAATAATAATATAATTGTTTCAAATACCTATACCTATTGAATTTGGTAATTGATATAGGCAAGTAAATAGGTACTTATCGGGTAGGTCGTCAGTATACCTACTTCATGTATAAAATTTAAATTATTATTATTGGTTTATAATAATATATATAGGTACTTTCTAACTGTCACATAAAAAAAAAAAAATATCAAATAGTATAAATTACGAGCATAATATTAGTAGGTAGGTAATAAACAATAACCTAGGGGGTTCTCATATTATTTTAATATTTTATAGGATACCTATAATATGCGTCTATACAGTAATCATTTATTAGTATTCTATAAACATTAAAGATTAAACATACATAAAACATACACGTCATGTCTATAATTTATTCACGTTTTTGGCACCTAGTATAAATCTATGTAAGTACCTAGGTATCCATAATACCTACTATTCGATATAAGCTTGTCAAGTTAAATATTAATTTTTTCAGGTTTAAATTAGTTTTAACCACCAACAAATTACCAAGGTAAAAAGTTAGATCATGCATTTTAATACCACTCGCCAATTACATAGGTGCCCAGTGGCATACCCAGGCTCGGGCCAACTATAGCTTCATCCCCTATCATTGGTCGTGTTATTATGGTATACATTTTGCATTTTATATATAATAAAAGGCAAACTACAAACCATGATATTCTTGAAAACGATTTTGAAGAAATATTATTAATTATTTATAGAGGTTATTTATCCGGTTATTATTACTGCTACGGGATACAGTATTATAACAACGACCTAGTATGTAAGGTAACGGATATCAAATATTGTGATTTACTTTGCTTATATTTTTAATATACATATTAATATACTATATACCACTATTATACCTTAATAATTTAAACGTAGGTTTATGTAGGTATTATAATATTAGTTAACTATATTATTATTAATTTATAACAATTATGTTTGTTATACTAGATATTATACCTATCGAAATCATCATATCATAGACATAAAATAAATGACTATGTACTTAATACTTATGTATATTAATTAAATAAATATATAACACGCGTTTAAAATAACAATAATTCAATAATCCTTATACTTTTAACGGCCGTATTACTCTAAGTAGGTACCTATTTATTATTTAATCCTTAAATTAATAATATATAATATTATAAGCATTATCACACGCATTATGATACAATCGTTGAAACAATAACGAAACTAGTAAATAAGTGTTATTTGTACAAAAACATTTCATTACCGTGCTAATGAGAGCCAGTATAATCATCAGCCACGGCCATTCAATCATTTTGTCAGGGTTTTCACATCCACGTAAATTTTCATATAGTATATACTGCAGTGTAGGGGTACATATATTATATTATAAACTATAAACAGTTAAATATGTACTGAGAAGTTATGTATTCATGTTTTAAAGATTGTAACGATTGATCGATGTATACGTAAATTTTATGTTATTATTGATGCACCATGCACACGCACACAACCGGTCAGCTTGACTGCTATTTAAGCACTGCGGTTCTGCGGCACACCGTACGCGGCGTACGCACAGGCCACTGGGCGTCTGGGCAGTGGGCACTGGCGTCTGGCACGATGGCCGATTGTCGATGGAACTTGCCTCTTGTCCACTCGAGCAGTTGGGTGGTAACGACTATACCTATTACTGGTACTTTATATAATTGTGTACACTATAGCAGTTTATATTGTACCAGTTTTGCCTACCTGACGCCACTGCATGTAAATTATCAGATCGATTATTAAATATTAATTAAAAACATACATTAAAATATTATATACAGTACAAATGTATATTATATTTTACCATCGATTATACCACATTATACTGCAGTACTGTACTTCTGTATACCTAAACATCGAGTCTCTTCACTGTGTATACATAGTGTATAGTGTGTACTGTTGTAGTACCTACAAATATAATATAATGCGTATATTTATTATGACGTAGAATGTTGTTAAATGTGGTACCTATACGTGTTGTTATTAATTTACTATAGGCCCTGCGGATTGGTTACATTTAATCACACACATACGTCACAAACGTAGAAATTAGTTAGCTAATTCAAGTAGGTAGGAGGCCAATGGGTATTTATCTATTCAACATTTTATTATTCAACCAGATTCACTGACATGTAGAAAATTAGGTACAATTCATATTGCTTTCCTATTTGATGATATATAAATATAAAGGTGTACCTCACCTGCACTATCTACCTACCTACTTTCAAATAATCATCATCTAATAAATTACCGAATAGACGTTTTATTATTTTTAAGTTCGCATTACATTTAATTATTATCCTTAGGTAGCCATTGTCCGTTGTTTATTATTTTTTCTTACCTACATTGTACCTATACAATATTATATATTATATTAGATATAGTATTTACAGGTGTATATTTATGAACAAATAAAACATTCGAAACCTTGTTTCAGGTTTTCTTAAAAAAACACACACACACATTCATAGGTACAAGGATATCTGCAGGTAATCAGCTGAATATATTATCATTATAATTGAAGAACTGTTATAGAGGGGGTAAATAAGTGTTGCGAGGAAATCAGATTCATTTTTTGATGTTTACGCACAGTCATTATAATATATGCACCTATATAATATGTTCCATACCTCTTGTACAACGTATTATTTATTTGTTATTAATTATGATTACTATTTTTAATACTTATATATTTATTAAAACATTATTAATAATGATAAACTTTAAATATTATAGTATATATTAAAATTAAAAATTAATTTTGTCAACAAATGTACCTACATATATATATATATATATATATATACATTATACATTCTGATGTATATATATATAATATAGGAATGTATTGGTAACTTATTTAGATAAATATAAAAATAGTATTATTACTCACTTGAATAAAATTAGATGTTTATAAATTTATAATATTATATATAATATTATTATAGTATAATTATTGATAGGTGTTTCAATTTATACAGAGTGATTCTAACATTGAACAGTGCTCATCATCTCAAAAAAACGTTTATGTTTATTATAGTTAATGATTTATAATAATATAACTATATTTATACAAGTAGGTAGGTTTAAAAGTTAATACGAGGTAACCAATATTTTTTTGTGTTCTAGGGTTATCTATTTTGGGAACGGGTGACAGTCACAGTATAGTGATAAACAATTTCCACCCATTCCCAGTTCTTGAACTGGAAAAAAGGGATATCTACCTATTCCTCAGTTTGATATTATTTTCTATGCATAAACTGTAAATATTAATATAGTATCTAATACTAATTAACTACCTATTCGTAATTATAATATAATATAACCTAAAACTAAATCACTATTTTATTTCACCTGAAGCCAATTACCGTTTTAATTTTGAAAATTTATTATTTTCGTAGATTAAAACTTCATTTTCTTTTTGGCTAATTCCAGTAGGTACGTATTAAATCAATTGTGTTACATTTTTACCTTATGCGTTATGCAAACAATTTATCAAAATATTTATAACACTAACATAAATAAATAAATAGGTTTATGAAATGTTCAATTATTATATTAAAGGCTTGCCAATACAAGGTTTTTATTAGTAGGAGAGAGTGTAGTAAATTAACGAGTCTGGTAATAAGTGGTAAGATATGACAAAATTATGATATTAATCGACATTAGTAACCGAATGTGTTCCAATAATAGGTATAGATTATAATATTATATTATACTAAAATATCTATTTATTCGTAGGTAATCAATGGTGTATTTAATATTACCTATGTTATTATAATATTTTTTTTTTTTTTATTAGAAATAAGCCTCGGCTGCGGAGGCCATTGGCTGACATAGTTTACATTGTTAATTATAATTGTTGTATACACTATTTACAT
Organism: Diuraphis noxia; assembly: GCF_037042655.1. NCBI lineage: Eukaryota > Metazoa > Arthropoda > Insecta > Hemiptera > Aphididae > Diuraphis > Diuraphis noxia. The sequence continues at coordinate 24,139,936 of NW_028301715.1, read as the reverse complement.
TATTTACAAAAACATTACACATATTACACATATTACAACATAATAGATTATAGATTATTAATTAGGTTGGTCTTGATTAAAAAGGACATCATGCGGCTAATGTTGTCTGGGTGGAGGGCTTCCGGCATAATATTTGATACTCCAGCTTCTCGTCTGTCCGATTCGAAGGAACGGCATTCAGATACGATGTGTTTGATAGATAGAAGTGTACCACAACTGGCGCAAATGGGTGGGTCTTCTTTCTTCATCAAGTACTGGTGAGTTAGCTGCGTGTGTCCTATGCGCATTCTATTTATGGAGACTTCCATCTTTCTTGATAATTCAGGTGGGGAATGCCATGTGTGAATGGTGTTTTTGATTTGGTTAAGTTTAGAGGCGCCTTGTTTCCATTCCCATAGCCATAAATTGTTTGCAATTGTTTTTGATAAGGATCTGGCGTCGTTTAGGGTAAAAAAGTTGAGTTTAATAGCGTCAGGGGAGGTTAATGCTTGACGAGCTTTTTCGTCAGCTCTTTCATTACCCGAGATTTGATTGTGGCTAGGAATCCAAATCAGAGTGATTGAGTGGCCTGACTGTGTAAGATCGTTGAGTTGGTTATGTATTTTCCTGGTGATCTCATTTGGGGTGATGGGGTTATCGATACTTCTTAACGTGCTTAGTGAGTCGCTTAGGATTACTGCTTTATGTGTGTGTGTTGTTTTAATGAGGTCCAGGGCAAAGGAGATTGCCACTGCCTCAGCTGTGTAAATTGAGCTAAAGTTTGGTAGTCTCAGCATGCTGACGTGGTCATGGAGTACTACCGCTGCTCCAACTCCATTTTCCATTTTAGAGCCGTCAGTGTAAATTTTGGTGTAGTCGTGAAGATCGTCAATGATTGAATGGAGTTGTTGAATGTAAATTAAGGGTAAGGTGTCTTTCTTCGAGAATGAACTAAGTTCACTGTTCACGTAGTTTTTTAATAACCAAGGCGGTGACTGTATATTTTCGTTTTTGATAACGTCAAGATGTGGGAATGGGATGTCTTTTAGGGCGTTTGTGATCTGTTTCGAAACATTGAGATTATTTTGGGAGCGTCTGGCTGCTAATAGCATGGAGCTTTGAACTCTCCTGATGTAAAGTGGGGCTACACCGGCTGTGTTAAGCACACTGGGAATGGGGCTAGAGCGATATGCTCCGGTGACAAGCCTTAGCCCTATTATAATATTGTATAAGTAGTGGTAGTGTATTCCAACGTTTTAATAAACACATAACTGTATACAGTATACACGCACCTCGTTTTCTGCACTGTTTCACAGTGTGTACATTTGCTTCAACCTTCAACTAAAAAGTTGAGCGTATATGAATTAAATGTTTAATTTGATATTGCTTAGTTTTTTTTTATTTTCAAAAGAACATTGCTGGAGCTTGGAAAGTGGAAGTACTCGAGATTATTGAAGCAAAATCTTCCATCGATACCTAGCGCAAACGTAAAATAATATCAAATATATTGTCAAAGTGTGATGAACCTGCACTATTAAAAAAGAGAAAAATCGAATGTATATTAATGCCTTATAGTAAAACAGTTATTATTTTATTATTTACTACATTACTTACAGTATAATTTTATTGTTATTGTACCTACATTTAATTATTGGAATTTAATATTCTTTATTCTGAAATGACATCATACATATTATGCGACATTATGGACATTAAACAATGAACCACCATAAAAAAAAGAAAAATAGAAGATAAATTAATTATTACTACCTACTTACTTTGAAAGTTCATGGAAAACAATTTTTAATTTTAGTTTTATAATTTCTTACACTATACTTACTACTATTATAAAGGTATATCGTATATGTCCACCATTAACAAAGAGTTTATTGATCAATTAACTTATAGTTTGAAATTTCTTGTAAATAAATAATTATATTATGGTGACATGTAATATTATGTTTAATAACTGTCAATTTACATTTTACATAAGTTCAGCTTCAGCACAAAAATTCCAATAAAAAAATCCATGGCAGAACAATTTTTTCATTGCAAATGAAAAATTGGTCAACTACTAACCTGATCTTACAGCTGTATCTATTTATATGTCATTGGCTTACATAAAACGCTTAAAATATTAATGCCGTTAATAATTGAATTATTTGAAAATTTTTTTTTTTTTTTTTTAATTAAACAAATCGCCAAGAAGACGTGTTTTCAATTATTGCGATTTGACTATAAAAATCTTTAGCATTTTGGATAAAGACCCGTTGATGTAGGTACCTATAGGCTATATGTAATATGTAGGTATATAAGGTATATGTATATTACATTATTACATACTATATATAAATTTATTATTTCACTGTATTAAAAATAAGTTGATAATATTTCCGTTTTTCAATTAAAAGTTTAAAATACATATGTTATGGAAGGAACTATACAATTTAGATTTTAGACATATGTATAGTGATAATGACCTTTGATGGCCCATCTACAATATAGGTACTCCCAGTCTTCCAGGGTACTAGGTATAGTGATGATGATAGGTGCACATTTGTAGATGTAGTTATTTTTACTTAAATCTGAGTAGGTATTAATTTTAATTAGATTATTAACCTTGGAAAATCTGACGGAAACAATCTGTTTCGCCTTGCCTATTGTTATGTTAATATTATAATAAGTATATTATTAAATCACTAGACCGTTTTTGAGTTCTCTATAAATGTATATTAGGTATAATGCAACAATATTATTATGGTAGATATACATATTTTACGTATTGTAATATTCGAGATATTACTTGGGTTGAATCTTGAATAGTTGAATGTAGTAAAAGATGAATCCTAAATTTGACATTTTGAAATATTCGGCTTACAAGAACTCATTTATATTTTACATAATATATAAACCAAAACCATAATTAGGTTTATAACTATATAGCTATACGCTATACTAAATAATTCTATTATAATTACAGGTTATTTAAATAATTTTATAATACCTATGTAAGTTCGTTCTATAGTTTTAACTTGAAATAACTACACAAAAAATATAGTTTTTATTAAAATTGATTGTTTTCCCATCGTAAAATATACTGACCTACAACATTTAAGTGGAACGCAGATCGTACTTGATTATCGGATAAAGATGCACGTGACCAATTCCGTACCAGCCATGCACTGTAGTAAAAAAAAATGAACATACTGTACGCTACGTACATTTAGTGTCTAAAATTCGAAAACTATGTATAACTTGTAAGTCCTTAGGTATTCATATCAGTGGCGGTTATAACTGACTTTTAAGGGGGGGGGGGCGGAAATTATAAAATTCATAGGACAATAATGAGACGTTGGAATTTTTCCCCAATATAGTTATAAGATATAGTTATAACTTATAACTAAGAAACGAAATTTTCACCACATAAAAATTAGGATTGTGTCTGTGCAATATCGTTTTTATTTTTTCGATATCCGAACTACAAAAAAGTTATTCATGCTTAAAAACACAAAATTAATATATTATAAAACAATAAGAATTTTTTTTTGTATAAATGATATCGAAAAAATAAAAACCATATTGCACAGTCAAAATTCTCCTTTTTATGTGGTGAACATATCGTTTCTTAGTTATAATTGTATCTTTCTCGGTTCTTTACCGCGCGAAACAGTTTTTGCAATGTTACGCACTTGTAAGACGGAGACAACACATACGGGTGTAGCGTCCTCTTAAAATTATCGTAATATCAGAATGGGAAATCTATTACATTATTGAGATTATTCCTAGCAGCCATATATATATATATACATATATAAACAATGGCACACAACTTTCCGAATAACATATTACGTAGGTACTAGGTAGTACGTACATATACTATAATAACAAAAATTAATAAAATGTACTACAATTATTTAAAAATATACTGTATATTAATTATATTACGCAAGACAACTTTACAAATTGCTGATACTATTTCTATAAATTAGAAACACAAAAAAATAGTACCATGATTAATAGTTCTTTCAATAATTTACTATAAAATTTCAATTATAATTTATTATAAAAAAACACGGACCAGGGGGGGCGATCCACCTATCGCCCCCCCCCCTTATAACCGCCACTGATTCATATTACATAATCATCATTAATTAGCTAGATACCTAGCTTAGTTAACGTAGGTACCAATAAAGGTACCTAACCTATTTATACCGATTATGGGTTTATACCTAATACAGTACTATACTTACATAAGAATATTATAGTTGGGATAATGTGAAATTATATGATTCGTATGTTGGTGAGCTTAGTTCATAAACGCCATAAAAACATCGTCACATCCAGAATTCAAGACTTCAGTTATATTACAAACTATTATAATGTATAAATGTATAATTAATCGTTATACAAGTTTAATGTTTAAAAAAAAAAAAATAATTTGCTTAAGACAAAGCAAATACATGTCACATATACCTGTTGAATTTTATTAATGAATAATGATGATTTATGTATACTTAGCGTAGAAATGTGGAGCTAAGATTTCACACCTTATTATAGGTATTTATTATTTATTGGCTCTTTAGTAAAATTACTTAAGCAGGTTCTACCAGTTATAAGATTCCGTAGTAGCCACTGGGTAGATCAGTAAAATAAAATGGATGCAATTTTACATAGACTCGCAATTCAAAACATAGAGATCTAGAAATTTATAAAATGTTCGTTGATCTAATTTTAGATTCTGAACGAAGTGATGAATGTATTGATTTTACAATGATGTGTTTTTTTTTTTGTGTGTCTGTTTACAGCATAACTAGTCGAAATAATGTTTCAATTTCAAACTTTGGGGGTGGTTTCAAATGTAAAAGTGAATATCCTTGGTGCATTATAGGGGTCAAAAGTAAACATTTTCCAACAGTTTTCAAAAAAATTGAGAAAAACAAAAAAAAAATGACAGAAAAACGGGAATTTTTACGCAAAACCAGTTTTCGACCAAATCGATATTTTTATATGGTTGTAACTCAAAAACTAATCACTGTAAAATGTAAATACTTGAAATTTTCACCAAATGTTAATGTTAGTGATATCTATATTCTATATACAGTTTATGTGTACAGTGTCGGTAAAAAAATGTTGGACAACCAAAAAAACATGAAAATTTAATACAAGGTTCCTTATGAGTTGTTCTAATTGTAGCTAAAAAAAATTAAAAATCGTTAGTCACAATTTTTCTTATAAGCGTTTATAGTTCAAATTTTTACGAAATCTGTCGAAAACGCGAATATTTGCAAGTAATTTTGAAGTTGAAAAATCATAAAATTTTTTGTGTTTATAACTAAGGATTAAAAATACAACACTAAGTTTTCGTTCAATTAGCTATAGAGAAAACTCGAAGCATCATTATAGGAAAAATTTTAAGTGCGTTTGAATTTTAAATTTTTACGAAATATACGAAATTCAAAAAGTATAAGTCATATAGATACTTGAAAATTTTTACCAGTTATTTAGATTGGCATTTTCTTTACATGATTTAATTTTCAAAATATTTTGACTTTTTTTGAGGTATTTATAAACAACTGAAATTTTCAATTTTTCTGAAAAATTTTTTTTGAAGTGTCGATAAAATTTTTATGGCCCTATCAAAATACTTGAAAATTTAACACAAAGTTCCTCATAAGTTATTCTTATAGTGATTAAAAAATTATAAAAATACATAGGCATGATTTTTTTTTATTAGCATTTGAAGTTCAAATATTGACTTAATACGTAAAAATTACGGCAATTTTCAAATTATCTTAGATCGAAATTCATAAAAGTTTTTCTTTTTAATTCTAAGATTTGAGAATTTAATACAAGGCTCACAATATAGTTTTGCAATAGCAGTTGAAAAATTTTTCACGCATTCAAATTTTAATTTTGACAACATACGTAAAAATCACGAAAATTCGTAAATTATTTTATTCTAGAAATTCATAAAAAATTTTCCTTTTATACCTAAGATTTGAAAATTTAATACAAGATTCCTTACAAATTTGTCAATCTTTATCACAAAAAAAAAATGTCCACCGGAAATTCAAATTAAATTTTCATTAGCATTTGAATTTCAAATATTGACAAAAATTCGTCAAAACTATGAATATTTGCAAATTGTTTTGTAGTTCAAAATTCATAATATTGTTTGTATTTATATCTAATGTTATAAAATTTAACACCAAGTTTTCCATAAGTTTTGCTTCAAATAGCTGTAAAGAAAATTTGAAGCTTCAACTATAGGAAAAATGTTTTGAGCGTTTGAGTTTTAAATTTTTATGAAATCGCGTAATGACAACGATTTATCCTCAAACCAGGTATATGTATATCTATAATAATATAAGGTATTATGAATTATGATAACTACATGCAATGTTTTTGGAAAAATTGATTAACCATGCCTTACGCAAAATGCGTCCTAATTGAAAAATAAAATATTTGTTTCAAAATAGAATATATGACAATATTTAAATATAATATATCCTAGACTGACAAATCATCTCCGTTCAGAATCGTATTTCGTATACAATGATACCTATCATTGCATTCAAATTTAATCCCATCCATTACAGTAACCTACTGTACAGCAGAGCGACATCCACGACTTACCCGCTTTTTTTCTTTTATATATTCATATAATAACACCCATGTTCTATACCAACTACTAATATGTTTAGCCATATAATATGTGAATACATTTGCATACAATTTTATTTTTATCATTGTAGTAGTTCTCAGATGTTAACATACATTTGAAAGTGTGAAAATAAATATTGTTAATATTGCGCCTCTCATTGATTTTTATTTAAGAGTACTGTGAACTAAAATATTATTTTCTAATAAAATAATATTCCTTTAGACTTACCAATGTTGTTGATTATTGATATTAGCAATAATTCAGTGTTGTAACTAATACAATTACAATAAGTTAATACTTGATTAATAAGACAGTGACATTTATGCATACTTGAACACATCATATTCAACTGCATAAAGGTAATGAAAAAACATGTTATTTTTGTTAAATAAATAGATTCCATTTTCATAGTGTTTTCATACAAATTAAAACCATCATATTATAACAATTTTCATTTTTCATTAAAAAGTTGCCTAAAATATTAAAATAATACTGTATTCATTAAGTATACTTATGAATATTAATAATTATTGTAACATATGTTTCAGCTGCTACAGTTTATAGTATACACACAATATAGGATACTTTATAGGTAATATTTAACTTTAAAATATAATTGGTTTAAATATTTAAAATAATGACTATTAAGAAACTAGATAAATAAAACAACAATAGGTAGTTTTGAAACAATTGAAATAATAATAATAAAACAATAATAAAATGTAACAATATAAATATAAGACCATAAATTGCCAATATACTAGACTTAATAATACTTGTCTTAAGTGCTATGATATCACACTTAAACATAACTAAAATCACAATAGAAATGTTTGTTAAAACAGGAGAGATTTCATTATGTTGTACTTTTAGTAACAGTTTAATAGTTATGCTAAAACAATTGTGTTTTTAATACATGATTGTATTGTATTCTTTGTGAACCAAGAAAACTAGTGTTAAATTATCAATTAAATTAAATCATAGACCTTCAATATATAAAATATAAGATCTATAAGATGTTTTTTTTTATTATATTTGTTATGTAAATGGATTACTACGGCTTTTTAATGAAGATCTTTTTATGTCACATTCAGCAGGTCGAACTACTTCAAAGGGTGAATAAACTGGAGCTTGCGACTCTTCAGCATCACTACTAGAGTAATCTTCAAAACTCATATTACTGAATCCACTATTTGTAGCTAATGTAGTTATTACTTTATTTGTTGCTACCTGTGTTACATTTTGGTGAATAATTTTCATGTAAATTGGCTCTTGAGGATCTAAATCTACTAAAATAGCTTCTTTTGGTTCAGATCTGAAAGGTATTTCGGTTGAATCTTCTTTTTCAAAATATACACTATCGGCAAAATCTGCCTGTTCAAATGGATTTGTGTTCAACTTGAAAGGTACTGAACCGAATAAATCTGAGTCGCTGTCTGAACATTTTTTTTTTGCCTTAGGAAATGGTGCCATAGCAAACACATCAGTATTACCTAAGCTTTCATACTCTTCTCCTTCGTTGTCCGAAATTAATGGGATTTCAGCATCAACATTTTTAACAGGTACAGGGTCACGAAGTCTGGTTGCTCCTTGGGCATTTGGGGGAGGAATATCATCACGTGCCATGCTTTCACATTCAGCATGATAAGCTGATGATCCACATGTTATCATACTGTCTTTTACTGTCATAGTTTCAGGAATGTTTTTGTTTGTGTCTTCCTCATCATTACGAGTTTGGAGATCACTAGCTGATCCAATAGAATCATCATCAGATTGGTCATAATCATTCTGATGTTTTTTATTTTTTTTGTCTTTTCGGAAACGAGTATTTGATTTAAATTCAGGAATTTTTCTTCGTTTTGAAGATTTTTTCCTAGTTTCACCACTAGCTACTTGACTATCATCTGAAGATACTTCATCAGTATTGCAAGCTAATTTTTCATACTTTGAACGATCTTCAAGAGGAATTTTCACAAAAGGGGTTGATGAACATTCATTTGATTCTAGTTCATCATCACTACGTGTTGTTGCTACTAAGCCAGTAGCAATCTCATCACTATCAGGTTCATTATTTAATATTAATCTGTCTAATTTCAAATTGTGTTCTATGAAGTAGGTTTTCCATTTGTCAGCATTTTTTTTAAGATCAGTGCCTAAAAAATTAAGAGATGATAGACAAAAAACACTAATAAATTCAAATTATCAATATAATATATTTTAAATAATAAGATATCCAATATTTAACATGCAATTTTATAAGGTATATTTATAAGTTGATTATTACTATAAGAAATATAAATTAACTAAGTAGAACAGAAGTTGTTGTAGAAGGTAAATAATTCATGCATATATTATCACCGTTACTCGTATTTATGATATGCACAATTTATGGTGAGACATTGTTAAATGTGTATCAGTTCTGATTCCCATCATGTCGCAAACCTACAAAGAACCAACCAACAAGCACCATATTACCAAATAAGAGTTTTAATGGTTGTTAAATAGCACAAGCATAGTTGAATTAGAAAACAAATATTAGAATTTTTGAGATAGGAAATAATTTGCATTAGTTGCAATAATTTTCACTTTTAGCTTAACATTTTTAAAATAGAAAACATTAACCAAAGAAAAATCATGCGGATAGAAAACTGTATACAAGTATAATCATGTGTTAGTAAAAATGAAGAAATCTAATAAGGAGGTTTCCAATATTCAAAATATAATTTGAAATATCGCTTTATGAATACATTTTAGTTTAAAATAAAATTTACTAAATTAATAAAATAGTGACTATTTAACATAATATACTTAGACTAAAGAAAGTATAAGATAATATAACATTTATGCATGTATAAAGCAGAAGCTTCTTATTAGGAACACAGATAATTGATAAAATCATGTTATAGAAACAAAATGTTTAGGGGTGAAAAGGTCATACATTAAAACATGTAAATTGAAATTTTCAATATTGAAATGACTCATTGGTTATTTGAAATAATTTGGGTCATTAATTATCATATACTGAAACGCTTTGAACCGAAATGATGAACTAATACTCATCTTCTGATGTTTTTAATACCAAAGAAACTAGGATTTAATTTAGAACCTACTCAAAACACACACAGTTGCACACTTAAAAGTAACTGAGTCAAAATAGTAAAGAGCGACTTATAATTTTGCGTTTTGACCTTAAAGGGAAAAAATAGTATCGATAAATTCCTTTTTTATATGACATAATATGTAACAATATGTATGAATTATTTCACTATATAAAAAAAAAAATTAAGATACATATTAAACTATTAAACATTTAAGTAAGAATAGTTATTTCATTGAACAATGTCTGTCAAACCAAGTCTATTAAACTATTTATTATTACTAACTATTAACTATAAGCAACTAATTATAATAAATTAGTATAACAGCATTAACTATAAACAGTTTGATAAATTATTATATCATTGATTTGCAAGCTCAATATTGATACTTGTTTTGTTTAATGAAAATTAGGGTTTATTTAAAGTCAAAATCATAGATATTTATAAGAATGTTGTAATTGAAAAAATATAAATTTTAATACATACAAATGTCAATTTCTAATTTGAACATTCAGTTTAAAACTATCATTTTACTGTTAAGGAAACCTCCATAATACTATAATAGCATTTTGTTAAAAGTTGCAATAAGATTTAATAAAAAAAAAAAAATGTTACTTACCATTAAGTGACATTTTTCTAATTGGACTATTTCCTGCAGATTCATCTACACCTAAAACCATAAAATAAAATCATATTTTATCATAATTTACTTCAATTCAATATTTTTATTTTATAACTAATTAACTTAAAAAATCAATACAATTTTACTAACTTTTGTAAGGAAATGGTGCAGAACCAAATGGATCTTCATCAGTTACATTGGTTTTAAGTGTTTTTGTAGTACTTTCTTGAGTTTTTCCATTAACTTCATCTAAAAATTGAATGTTTAACTAAAATAAAATAATGTACTAATGGTACAGATTTTAATAAATTATTAATTTATATTGAAACTAATCAAATAACTTATTACCGTTGTCATTTGAAGGGATTTGACTAAATGATGAGTTGAAAATTTCTTCACTGGTAATTTGATAATTAAAAGGTGTTGGTTCTTCAAATGGATTCCATGATGTATTTGTATTCAAATTAGAAACTTCAACCTACAAATTATAGAATATAATATATAAATAAAGTATAATAATTATTGATTTAACTAAAAAAAAACTAATATAGAAGTATATCACAAAGTACATTAATACGCACATTAGAAACTGAAAAATCAGTTGAATCATTTGTAGGCGCAGAACACATTTTAGTAGAATCGCCATAAGATGTCATAAATTGATTTGAGTTATCATTAACAAATATTCTAAAATAAAATATTTTGCTTAACAATAATTCAACAGTAAATTTAAATTACAATATCAATAAACAATGCGAATAATTAAATAGAAAAAAATGGGTAATACATACTTGGAGAATGTAGAAGTTTCACTAACATTTCGTTTATGTTTGGGCATAGAAATTAAAGGAGATGATGAAGGTGAGACTGTCGTAGATTGAGTAAATGTAGTTTCAACAAATGGATCTGCATAGTCTATACATTATAAACAATTATTACTTATTAGTTTAAAATTCATCTCATAAATGTTTAAGTTACACTTAATACCTTTGGCTGGAAATAACACCTTTTCACGTGGAGATATTTGTTGTGGTATTTTATTTTGGAGGGATGTATCTGGTGAATGAGAATTTGTCAAAATACCAACAACTGGTTGAAATGCTCTTTTAAATGTAGGAGATGAACCTAAAGGTGGAGGTATTCCCGAACTTAAAGGTTTTGGTCTTTGCCTTGGATTCACACTAGTGCCTTCTACAATAGCAGATGAATGGTAATTTGGTTTGACCTGCGTTTTTGGTGTTTGAGGAACTCGTTTTTCATTTAGAGATACAATTAATTCATTAATATTTGGATTGGGAACATTCTGAAACATCAGTTAGAAAATTTAAGTTAACACATTATAAAAAAAAGCAAAGTTTTGCGAATATGTAATTAATAATACATTTAAATTTTGAACTGGACAATCTTTTCCGACTAATTGGAATGCAATATAAGAAACCTGGAAGATGTCTGGGCGTAAATCAGGTTCAAGTTCCAACATATATTCTGAAAATTATGTTTCATATTATTTAAACAATCTTAATTTTATATTGAGTAAAACATGAACAGTATACTTATTAGATATATACTTACTAATTAATGTATTTAATTTAATAGAATATTCTGGCGTATCTGGAATACTAAACTGACCACTTTGTATTTTTAATGGACTTTCACCAAATGGTAATGTAAAATAGCATAACTTGTACAATAGACAACCCAAAGCCCAAATATCTGATTTTGTGGTTATTACTTTATTGCTGTACAAGTCAATCATTTCAGGTGATCTATAAGATATAGTGGTATACTTGTTAATTTCTTCTTCTATAGCATGTACTCCTTGTATATTTGGATCAAGTTCACGTGCTGTAGCTGAACCAAAATCACACAGTAAATATTGACCATTTTCATTAACTAAGATGTTTTCTATTTTTAAATCCCTATGTATTATAGGCGTCTGAGAATGGTGTAAACGGCTAACTGCTTCACAAGTATCACAAAATATTTGAAGAACTTCAGGTTCTGTTAGGCCAGATTGCAGTCTAAAATACAATATAAATAAAGATTAAACAAAAAAAAGAATTGATTGATAACAAAAAAATAGACACCAAACATAATCAAACTGTCAATATTTTTTTCATAAGTATGTAAGAACTATGTACCTATAATTAACTGAGAATTTATCTTTTTACACATATTAACAATCCATAATGTAAACAATTTTTGATGAATCATCATATCAATAAATCATTAAACTAACTAGTATTGTTCACAAAAAAAAAAAAAAAGTAGATTCATACCAAAATAGTATCTATAGAGCGAAATATATTGCATTTTTAAAAAGTCCATCTAGCTGTTCAATTGACTAACCCTACCATCAAAATTTGTTCAGATTCACTCAGCACCCTAAAAAACTTTTAGTTCAACTCACACTCAAACACCTTAACTATTAAAATAAGTAACACCATTGCAAAAGCTAACAAGAGCATAAGATTTATATGGACACCAGGCCATTGTGGAACAGAAGGCAATGAGAATAGTGACAAAGTAGCTTGTGAATCAGTAAATAACCTTAGACAAAAATGTGTGCTTACTCTTCACGTATTGACATTCACAGGAATGTTAGTACCCATTTTACCAATTTGTGGGAATTCAAATGGCGGCGTACGCCAAATAACGAAATAAGAGAGATAAAAAATACTTCCACATACTGGCCTAAACCCAATTTATTCAATCATAAAGATAAAGTAATTTTAAACAGACCACATATAGCCCATATAGGTCACACTAAAATATCCTATGGACATCTCTTGCGAAGAGTAGAACCAACACTATGCCAAATCTGTGGAGAATTGCTAACAATTAAAAACCTCATTGTGCACTGTCAAAACGATGAAACCACAAGTAGCCTTGGAATTCCAGACAGCCTCTACCAAGCTCTGTGCCCCATTGATGACATCAGCCATAGAATTACAGAGGTCGTCACTTAAAGTGATCACATTTGTTCAAGAGTACTTTGATCACTATAACCGGAAAATCACTATAAGCCGCAACTCGAAAAACAGGTAAAAAATAATGTAAAAAAATGTATTTAAATATCAAAATTATATGTATGTAGTATTATTATTTTTTATTAATTATAATTTTTATATTTATATTTTTATTATATACATATAATACACTGAACGACGGACAAAAAAAAAACTGCGTATAAAGTGTAAAATATCAGTGCTTGGGAGAACAAAAACGGTTTCAAACATGTACAAATGTATGATATTATGAAGTATCGCTCATTATGTGGTTAGATTAAGATTAAGATAATTGCCATTCATAACCGTTTTCCCTGCACACAAAAAGAGGTGATATTATTGTAAATTATATTTATATTTTATATTTCTGATCACAATAACCGAAAATCTGAACACTGTAAGCGACAAAAAATGCACTTATAACGGCTGTTTGTTCCGTTCATGGCATTTTTTATCACTATAAACGGCTGATTCTTATAACCAATGAACACTATAAGCGGCAACTACTGTATATCATTTCTCAAACATATTGATATGTATATTATATTGATATATATGTAAATATTTTATTTATAAGAAAAACACCCACAAGTACTCAATTGATAAGTGTCAAAATGGTAGATATATGTATCAGTATATCACTATAATTCAGGGTAATAAAATAGAATTATTAAGTGGGAATTTCACTGATAAATAAATATTGGATTAATTTACAATTCAGATGGATTGTTTGGATAAAACAAAATTATAAAGAAAACAAGAATTTAATTGTTTTATTAAGCTTAATAAATTCAAATATTTTATTTTAAAAAGAACATTAAAATAAGAAAACTGTCAAACGTCAAGATAAGCCAATTATAAAAATATATTATAATTTATAGCTTTACACTACTATTGAATCACTTAAAAACAATGTCTTATTGGATATTAATTTAATTAATTCAATTATTTTTATTCCAATTTCATCTACTGCACCATAATTCATAATGAATAGCATTAAGAAAATAAAAAAAGAAATGGAGCTATTAGTGAAAAATAAAATGTGTTGAAATAATTTAGATAAAATATGTAAAATTATGCTCAAAATATGCACTTCAACATTTCATACACAATTTGGTAGAACTATGAAATATTAATTATGTATGCTAATTGTATAAATATTTAATAGCAGTTATGATAATAAATAAATTATAATCCACACATTAATAGAAAAAAATTTTAATGTACACAACTTAAAAAAAAAAAAACAAGTATTGGTAAATAATATTATAACTAGGTAATTAATCAATCACAGAATACATATGACACGGTAATTATTGAAGTTGAAAATAAAAATTTAAATTTAGGTCTTTATTTGTTTTATGATAAAATTAATTAAGAAGAGGAGGAAAATGGAAGGGGATTGTTGGTTAAGAGGATTTGATACCTGTATGTCTTGTCTCTGTCTTACATAAGTATTTTAAAATTATAAATTTTTTGTACATATTAAAATACTTCAACATTAAAATATAGTAAAAAGCCTATGAGATTGTCTAAATAATATTCTTACTATTAAATTTTATAAGAGGTCAATAACTCTAACTTTTTAACTAACAGAGCAAAGTGTGATCTGCTGAGCGTATAACAGGGGCGACTCCAGACTTTGGCTATGGAGGGGGGAGGGAAATAGTAAAAATATTATTAATTTACACGGGATTCAGATCTGAGAACCTTTTTTTTTTTTATCCTTTGGAATTTAGTTCTAGTCTCTTCTACAATATATTTGTGTCACTGAAATGTTACAACATATAATTATTATCACTTATCTCTCAAGGAGTTTGTTAACCACGGTTGTAGCAGCTACAGCATATTCTGCGATTCGCACATCATAACAAGATAACACGATAATTGATAATAAGATGAACAAAAAAAATAAAAAATATTCCATTTAAATTTAATATAAATTATAAAATTAACCAATAGGCAATAATTACTATTTTAAGTTTATACTCTATCCACCTCACAGGGGGTGATCGCCCACTTCGCCTCTTCCACAATGGACGCCTCTGGCGTACAATTTGGTATGTTACGCACTTGTAAGACAGAGACAACATATGCGAGTTTCACCTCCTCTTAAGATGAAATGCAACCATTGATTGAGGATTAAGGGGGATTGTGATTGTAAACAACTCAAAATGAGTAACTAATTTTTACTAATCTTACATAATTTGTATTGAAAATTAAGGGAATTTTTATTAATAAACCAATACTTCCTGTTTCCCAAATTTTATGCTATATAACAGGGGTGGCCACTAACCTTAATTTTAAGACCCCCAAATTTGAAGTGAGCTACTATTTTGTGAAATGTTTATAAAATGAAAAGACATTTTTCAACAAACGAAAACATTTATTTCTTACAATACACAAAACATTTTGTTCGGTGCATATTAAGGAATGAGATTTTACTTTTGAAAATTGATTATCATATTATATTAATTAATTTTACTCTAAGCTTGGAGTCAAAAGCCAAACAAGACTGACTCAAGAGCCTCGTTGTGGCCACTTCTACTATATAATATATATTACCATATTGATATTTATTATTGTACCTAAAAATATTTTAAGACCAATATAAAATGGTTAACCATGTTATCATACACTACCTGTTGTTCATTAGAGTTAAGACGTTAGATGGGCAGTAAGGCATCAACATTAATACTTCATGAACTCCATTATTATGGCGTGTAATATTTGAATCAATAAAACCAACAATATTTTTATGTCCGTTTAAGCTACTCTGAAATTTGAAAAAAAATTATGAATACATTTGTATGTACATTTATCAGCTACAGATAAGCTATCAATAACCATCCAATAACTTAGTTTGTTAGCATTCATAAATACTTAAGTTATTTCATTAATCTAAGTATTGACATACGGCTATTTGTATCTCTTTTTTAGCTACACCTAAGTCCACTTCATCATTGACAAACAGGCGCTTAAGGGCATATTTTTTATTGTTGCTTTTTACAAGAAATACTACAGCAAAGCCTCCTGGAAAATGAGACAAGAGAGATTGTAAATATGATGATGACAACAATATCATAGCAGTAAGTACTATTGGTATATTGTTGGTAGGTATTAAGAGTTTACCTTCAGCAATCACATCTTCAACTGTTACAGAGGAACGGCCAACAGTGATCTGTTTACCAACAAAGCAGTTGGGATCTTTGTTAGAGTTGTCGATTTTTGAAAAGAGTTTTTTCATGTTGACTAACTGGATAGTGTTAGGCGACACAATTATCAAGCATTTGAAATACCTACTGCAGAATAATTTGGGACGAATCAATTTAAAAATAAATTACAATTTGTAAGCGCGGTATAATTTATACTTACCTAAACGTAGTGCGAATGTACCAGTAGATGAAGTAGTGGCATTGAAAAATGTATGTACTATGTGCGACTAGACGACAGTAATTATTTTAGTTGCGACACACGCGATTTTTCCGACCTCCGTCGATCATCGATCGGAAATAAATATCAATAATATTGTGTTGTGCACTTGTGCGTATAATATAGAGTAACCGAGGGTTAAGTAAAGTGAATCTTTTCCTCAACAAATTGCATACAATCTTTTATTCCGATACACTCGGCCAGAAATATTATTATATTAATAATATCATAGCACGTCGAATACGAGTCTACTGCTGCTGCTGCTGCTGTTGGCGGTGGTCGTGGTGCGAGCGAATAATAAGATAAGGAGGCCAAGTGTTCAATACGCAAAACAGCTGACAATCAAGTGTGGACCAAAATATCTGGCGAGCAGAATATTGTCGTACTGGTCCCGCACTCCCGCCACTCCCGCGTCCGTGTGTCAAACCACTCAATCCACGATTCCACGTCCCACGAACGTGGATATGGGTCATTAGGGGTGTGAATTTTTATTCGATGCGATTTGCAAGTGTTTATGATATACGTAATATTAAATATTTTATAGATATTGGCACGGTTGGCGAGATTTATTAAATGTGATTCAATATAATATTATTATTTTCTATAAGATCCCCATGAAGAAATTCCGTATTTTTCTGTCGGCCATTTTTAAAAAAAGTCTAGTAGCCTACCAGTAGTAGGCCATTGTTGTAGATCCAAATGGATATTACAAAAATATCCGTTGTGGGAGTTTTGTCTATTTACTTGGGTCGATAAAAAATGAAACCTTTTCAGCGTCAGTTACTCGGTTATAACTTATAGTTATCATAAAATCAAATCAATGAAATCGGGGCGTTTAACTTCAATTGAATACGATAGAATAGCAGTTAGCACTGAAACATATTTTATACAGTTAAAAAGTGACAATAATTACAGATCGACGGATGCGGGTCCGACGACATAGAGTGAAAACGTTTTAGTATATTATTATATTTTTTAATAATATCGTTTTATCGTTTATCCTTCGTGCGCACGTTTGGGCACCACTAGCGCACACTGATAAAAAACCAACAAAACCGTTTGTCGTACGTATTCTGTTATAATAGCATATATTATTATTATTATTTATTGCAATATAGATAAGTGAGATATACTTGTGGGCGGGCGGTCGGAAATCCGTGTAAAATATAAATGTCAAACGATAAATAACGCGGCCAAAAAGCTGGCGACTACGTTTCGCGCGCTCCGAGCCTAAATTTTTCGACTCAAATTGTTTTCCTACTGTTCTCGTCATACGCAACGCACACGCCCATCAAATAATTACGCCCGACGGAGTGTGGGTTCGCCGTCAAAGCTCTGCGCACCGGTAAGATTGCTCAATTCGGAGTATTGTGTGTGTCGCGTACGTTTCACGGTCACGTCAGCCGCCGCGTTGGCTCGTTCGTTGGGTCGCCCGACACGCATAATACCTACGATACTATTCATTATTTCACTATTTTATTATTAATCGTCAATAATTGCTATTCCTCATTTACTTATGCTGCTGCTGCAGCCACCGCCGCTGCTACTGCTACTACGAATTACAACATAATAATAATATACTACTATTATATTATGTACATATGATAAACGTAATATCTAATAATATTGTTTTATTTGTTCTCATCATCGGGTGGGCGCCGCAGAAACCATAATGTTTGGTTCGTTGTTGTCCGTTTTCCATTCATCAATTACAATACCAAATATGTTTATATGCCCCTTTAAATATATTGTGTGATATTTTTTTGTTATTTTTTCAAACATTTTTACAGCCATTAATGAATAGCATCATTATCTATGTACCTGCCTTTTTTTTTTGCTAGCATTTTTGGGTATAATAACACTAGACAGGTTAGGATAAATACACTGCTAGATAATTAATATTTAAATTATAGACAAATTATTCATAAAATTGGTAATAAATGTAAGATGGGCATTACCTATATTTTAGTGAACATAATTTATAGATAAATCATAGTGTATTTTTTGACCCACTTCCTAAGCTGTTTCAGAATGGTATAGAATGTTTAACAAATAATTTAAACTGATCTACCTTTATACAACAATAATTAAAGTTTTAAAATGTGCACAATTAAATATAATATATGGGTTAATAATTTTGTTTAATTATAAACTAGCTTGCTCAACCTAACTTAAGTTTTTACTATAGGTACTCAAACTCTTATCACATTTAAGATTCATTAATGCTTGGTGTAACAACTTTGTTTAGCTTTAAGTGAATATTAAATTTATTCCTATAGTTGCGCGATAATTATGTTTAGTAAAAGATGAATAAAGTGCTGTGCTGCTAACTTTAAGTGTAAAGATTGATGTGTTTATTAATTATTATTATTCTAAATAAATCAAATTTTTGGTGCTAGTGACACAATTAAATACAATATTGAATAATTATTCTTTATAATTGAAAGTTTCAATACTCATGAATTTTTTACATAATAATTAAGTACATGAATACATGATGAATGTTTTATTAGATTTAATCAAATTATCTTAAATGTAATAAATTATCATTTATAATAGGCACCTACCTACTTCCATTGTTTATTAAAATAATGTTAATTATAATGATTATTTATAGCAACAACTTAGCAGCTTTAATTTAGACAAACGTTTATTTTAATTTACATAGTTTTTAATTTTTCCTTGATATAAAATACTAATGAGTTTTACTTTATCAATTTCTTTTCTTCAGTCAGTATTGCGGCGAGTTATTATAAAATTTATAAAATTTAGTTTACCACAGTGAGTTTATCAGTAGAATATGTTAAAAATCTTAATACACTTTTCTTCCATTAGTCTTTAAAACAAGTTTAGTAAAATATGACTTATAAGTTATGAATATGAAATATTAAAGTAAATAGCTTATAATATTTTTGTTATTATATACCTACCAATATTTTAAATATGAATAACAATAAAATAAGGAATA
The DNA here is from genome assembly GCF_037042655.1 of Diuraphis noxia. NCBI lineage: Eukaryota > Metazoa > Arthropoda > Insecta > Hemiptera > Aphididae > Diuraphis > Diuraphis noxia. Next base: position 24,120,165 of record NW_028301715.1, on the reverse strand, counting down.
TATAATTATTGACCATCTTTAATGTTTAGGTTAAATTAAACCTGGTGATATGGATCCGTGGGTGGTGACTCCTCAAGAATGGACACGTTTTTGCACACATTTTCAAGCATTGAAACCAGTAAATGGTGTCATTACGGGTGAACAAGCTAAGGGATTTCTTTTACAATCTAGACTACCTCCATTAGTACTTGGTGCAATATGGTAAAATTATAAAAATATTTTTACTTATGTGATTATTTATTGTTAATCTTATTGAGGTTATTAATTTATTAATATTGACTAATTTTTAGGGGTTTAGCTGATACTGATGCAGATGGTCGTATGAATATTATTGAATTTACTATTGCTTGCAAGTTAATTAGTCTTAAACTTAGAGGTTTAGAGCTTCCTAAAGTCATCCCTAGTAATTTATGGAACTCTGTACAGTCTCTAAGTAATTTAAAAAGTTCCTTTCTTATGCTTATCAAATTTAACTAATTTTAGAATTAACATTTTTAGATTCAGTTCCTAAAGCTTCATCTCCACTTCTTACAAGTCCTCCAACAATGACCCCTGGAATTGCGCCACCTATGACGTTGCCATTATCAAATGTGTCTCCATCAACAATTTTACCAGCGATATCACCTTCATTAATACCAGCAGCTCCTTCTCCCATTGGAACTATAAATCCTACAATAAGTCCAGTTGTAAATAGTTCTTCTCCGGTTCAAACTGCTAATTTAACAAATGATGTGGCGTTAGTTGGTCAAACTGAACCTGTTAAATCTGCACTACCTGCTGCACCATCACGTAAGTTGATAAAATAATTCTGTTTTTCATTACTTATGTTAATTTTAATTATTTTGTTTATTTAGTTCCTGGTACACCAGTTGCTTCAATGCCAATGCCTATATCAATAGATTCTCCGTAAGTTTAAAAATATAATTATTTAATAGATTTACAACTTTAAGCTTGATTGTTACGATTTAATAAACTAAACTTTGTTAATATATCATACTAAGATTTCATTATAATTCACAATATTTTAATAATTCTTTTAAGAGGACATCACACCCGTGTGTGCCATCTCTGTCTTACACACGTTCAAGTACAACATAATAAGTTTTCGTTCATCAGTTTTTATAGTATGCTGTAAGTTTTGATATTAGAGTGAATTTACCTATTATATAATTTATAAGTAAGATTATTATCAGGGCTTCATGTAGGCTTTGTTTAATATTAAATTGTTATCTACACAAATATCTATTATCACAAAAACCGCCGTGGATCAGGGATAATAATATGTGCATGATAGTAACACAATAAATGCTGCGCAGTGAATATCTTAAATTACGACCACAAACTAGTTACTTAATGGTAAATTATTTATAAAATTTACTATGCATTAAAATCATTATTTATTCAATTAAACAGTCCACTATTTATTTAGTTCAACTTACCAACTTAAAGTGAAACAGCTTTTATTGTCATTATTTTTTGGTAAATTATGACTTTTTAAAAATTTTCATTTTGAAATTATCATAACTTAATTAAAAATAATATCAATAAAAACTTTAACAGGGCCTTAGACAACAATCTTACCTATATATTTTATAATGGGTAAATTCATTCTAGTATCAAAACTCACAGCACACTATTGAAACTGTAAGCAAAAATTCTTGTGTAGTATGTGTGTAAGTCAGAAATATCTTATGATTGAAATATTTAATAACAACATTTTGCTTCTTTTCTATGGTTATAAAGTTATTTTATTAAAATTTTTTTGTTTCAATTATTTTTATTATAGAGGCAATCAGGAATGGGCAGTACCACATCAAACTAAATTAAAGTACACACAAATTTTTAATACTACCGATCGCACAAGGACAGGATTTTTAACTGGAGTTCAAGCCCGTGGTATCATGGTGGCTACTCAACTACCACAAAACGTTCTTGCACAAATATGGTAAATTGATGAATTGGTATAAATTCTTAATCTTTTATATTAAATCAATATTTATTTGCTTCGACTTAAAGGAATCTCTCTGATATGGATAAAGATGGTCAATTATGCTGTGACGAGTTTGTCTTGGCAATGTATTTGTGTGATTTGGCTAAATCTGGGGAAAAAATTCGCATTCCTTTACCCCCTGAACTTATACCACCATCTGTTCGACGCCAACGTCAGAATAGTTTGACTGCTCCAAGTGAAGGAACTCCTGAGTCTGATTCTTGTTTGGTAAATCAAACAACTTTTGAAGATAAACGCAAAGAGAATTTTGAAAAAGGACAAGCTGAGTTAGAAAGACGCCGTAAAGCTTTATTGGAAATCCAGAGAAAAGAGCAAGAAGAACGAGAGCGTAAGGAAAGGGAAGAGCAAGACAGAAGAGAAAAAATACGATTAGAACAAGAAAAAAGAAGACAAGATGAACTTGAAATACAAATGAGAAAACAAAAAGAACTAGAACAGGAAAGAGAAGAGCAAAGAAAAAGAGCTCAAGAACAAAGAGAAGCGGCTCGAAAGTAAATTTGTTTTGTAAACTTTTTCCTTTTTGCAATAATTTATTTAATATCTATTTTTTAAATGAAATAAAGAGAAATGGAGAGGCAGCGCCAATTAGAGTGGGAAAAACAAAGAAGTATGGAACTTCAACAACAACGGCAGAAGGAACAAGAAACAGTACTTAAATTAAAGGGCAAAAATCAAAGCTTGACCATTGATCTTCAACAAATGGTATGGTTTTAGTTGAAAATTTAAATTGTGTATATTAAACTGTGAATTTGGTGTTTTTTAGACTGATAAAGTGCGTGAGCTATCACAAAAAATTAGTGAGACTCGTGCAAGTGTAACCGGGGTAAAATCTACAATTGATAGTATGCGGACAACACGAGACACTCAAATGAATGAAATGTCACGTTTAAAATCTACTTTGAAAGAACAAAATCAACGTCTTATCACTGTGAGTCAAGAAAAAATACGTTTAGAAGCCAAGAACAAAATGAAGTCCAGTATTGAAACTGCAGAAATACAAGAACAAACACAATCAGCAATTTCAAATAAAAAATTAGCATTCAAAAGCTTACAAGATAAGATTGATGATCTTAATTCACAAGTATGATCATACCAAATAATTATTAATTTGTTTTTAAATTGGTTTTTTTTTTTAGATCGAACTCAAAAAACAAGATGTTGAAAATAATAACAGTTCTATTGATCAATTAAAAACACAATTGACCAAGCTTGTAGAAGATTGTGAAAAGGTCTATCCAAGTTATGAAGAAAACATTAAGAAAGTTATAGAAATGAAGAAAAATAAAGCAAAAGAAATGTCATCTTGGGGAGATGATGCATGGAATTCAGCACCCACTACTGACTGGGTTGAAGAAAAGTCTGCATCTAATTTAGGTACCAGTTAATAAATTATCATTGAAAATATAAAAATTGCCAATATTAATATTAATATAATATATGTGTATTTATTAAATCCATAGAATCAAGTGCCTATAAAAAATGTCGAGCTTTGTATGAATTTGAGGCTCGCAACACTGATGAATTATCTTTCCAACCTGGAGATATTATTATGGTTCCATTGGAACAAAACGCAGAACCTGGATGGCTAACAGGAGAATTGAAGAACAAAACAGGATGGTTTCCAGAATCCTATGTTGAAACAGTTGATGGTTCTGATGACATTCGTGACATTATTGCTAATCGCCAAGCTCCTTTAGAAGATAATTTTGCATCCACCCAAAAACCATTAGAGTAAATAGTATTTTTTTCTATTTTTTATTAATCCATTTTATAAGATTATTTTGTTACAGAGGAATTGACGAGTTACCAGAAAATGAGCTTGGACAAGGATTTGAAAATGATGAGTTTAGTAATTCATACCCTAAACTTATTTTAGGTCGTGGTAAACCAGTGAATATTAAAGCAAAAGTATTAAATGATTGGACTGGTAAAGACAGTACTTATTTGTCATTGGTTGCTGGTGATATAATTGATGTAACTGAAAATCAAGTATGTATTATTGAATAATTATATACCATAAAAATTAACTATAAACAATTAAAAGTGATTTTTATTCTGTTTGCATTTTAAACTTTTAGTAAATCCTCAATAATTTTATATCAAATAGATCTTTTCCATAATGTTTTACTATACTACTTGATGGGTCCAATAATTAACTCATGACCTAGGGTTTCTTTATTTTCTGTTGTTCAACATACTATAGACATGTTCTCATATTTAAAACTTGGTCATACATTTTTCCATTCCCATTATTATATATTTATTTTCCTTCAACTCCTACCTCACATGTGTTGTATGTGTGCTTAAACTTGAGGATGTTCTGTGCAACCTCCTGCATATCCTAATTAAAATCCTCCCTTCTGTGATTCAAGTTTCTTAATTTATCTTTGGCCCCCTGGGATATATTTCACCTGACCATTATATCCATCTATATTCTCAAATCCATCATGTTCATACTCTTTAATTTAAATTGCTACTAACTGAACATTTCCATTATTATTTTTGTTATTTTTATTTACTATACTTCCTATTTGATCGTTAATTCTATTATTTTATTTTTATTATCATTACTATTTTAAATATATAAATTGTTCATAGGACGATTGGTGGTATGGTAGAACTTCAGATAATCGTGTTGGCTGGTTCCAAAAATCTTCTGTGTCCATAATTGAAAATGCAGTCAAAGATATTCCAAGCGACAAACAAGGTTTATATATTTATATATATATATATATTTCACAGTTGTCAGTGTTTCAGTGCATCTTATATTTTGTATATAATCATAAAGATGAATATATTGAAAATGCTGACTTAGTCAGCTACATATTTTAGTAATAAATTAAAATTCTGTGTAAGTTATTCTGTTCATGTTAAAAAGAAACCTAACTTTTGGTTGTCAGAAAATCATTGTGTTTATCACCTAATGAACCAACATATCTGCCAACGGTATAGTTATATCATGCCTCTGAACACTAGTTGTTTTCTGAAATTCCTTATTAACATGATTAGAGTATAGTAAAATGGCTCAAAATATTTAACAATACTAAAATATATATTTTTAATTAATTATTTCTTTATATTTAGAATATTATATTGTTCTCTATCCATATGAGTCTGTGGAGCCAGGAGATTTAAACATGAATCAGGATGAAGTGGTTTTAGTAACAAAAAAAGATGGTGATTGGTGGACAGGAATAATAGGTGACAGATCTGGAATATTTCCTTCTAACTATGTGCAATATCTTGATCCTCAGGTAAATTTTACCTTTGATATGTATTTTTTTTTAAACTATGTGGGTACAGTTATACTACCATCATAACTCAAACTTTAACCCTGTCATAAAAACGTTATGGTATATAATATTACATTACTTGTGAAACTAAGTGTAATAAATAAATTTAAATATTGAACACCTCAATAAATAATTTTCTATTTTTATTTTACACTTTTCTTGACTAAATAAAAATTAGTGGCAATTTCATTGTGGTTTTTACTTTTCATATAAATGTAGTTAATTTAAGACATATGTTAATCCTTATTAAATTTTGTTTTGTACACTCAAAATTTAATACAATATCAACTAATTAACTTTTTTGGTTTTTTTCTAAATAGTTTTAGTTAATAAGATGGAGGTTGCACTGTATTTATTTTTTAGAATTAATATTTCTATTTCAATTTTGTTTTTAATTAATACAATTTTTATATAGCCTAAGGAAACTACTGTGAATAAGAACCCTCCTTTTGAAACAGCTTCATCAGTAAAATCAGAAACATCTGTTACTTCTTCACCATTGACTACTCCTATTATGCTAGAATCTCAAAAACTTGGTGGTAGTAGATCAGTTACACCAGATTTAACGTCAACAAAGGTATGAATTCAACTAAGTATATATATAAAAAAAGTACCATGTCGCTTATATCACTGTTCCTTTAACACTTAAAATGTTGATATATATTTTCTTATTTTCTAGAGGATTTAAACTACTGAATAGTTTTCTTTTTGTTAGAATAATCTATTGATTATTATTACATATTTATAAAATACTAAATTTTAAATAATTCAGTGATAAAATTATTTTCATTAACATAATTTTCAAATTCTAAAGTTCTTATTATAGTTACATAATAACCTACTAGAAATAATAATGTTTATATTACATACAATCATACATTTGTTACTATAATTTACTAATTTTTATTAAATTATTAATACTATTATTTGAATATTAAGAACCTCAGAACCATTTACAAATTAGGTACCTTCTTAGTTTTTAATTAACTCAATATTTGTTAACCGTACCAAAAACATTTTTTTAAGTTCAACCTTCTTGGCTTATCTAAAAAATGCTCAGGTATTAAGTATTTTTTCCTATCCCCACATATTTGTGAAAGTATATTAGTCAAATAAATTTAAAAAAATAGTAAATGTAAAAAATGTAAATGTTTTTTCATTTAATTTGAAATTATTTTATCAAGCATTAAGTCTAATATTTTTTCTTAATCTTAACAAATAACTTATATTTAATTGTTGTTTTATATAAATAATATTACAAAATAATTAAATACTCTTAAGTAGTAATGTTGTTATATATCAGTAATTTTACTATTTTGAGATTTGTTTTATTTTATCATAAAATAATTTAAAAGTAAATAAGTTTTTGTGGTATATTATATAATGTCATTATTTTTTTACTTTCTAATATGATATTGTACTAGAAATTTTGACCTAACTATAATTTTAACAAATTTATTTTTATTATATCCTTTCTGTTATCAAAATGCTATTATTCTACGCTTTTTGTGTATTGTTTTTATTATTGATTGTTTGTTTGTTATTGTCTATGGCTTGTGTTTTTGGTTATCAGAGGGAAAGCAGTGCAACAGAAGATAGCGAAAATGATGACAAGGTAAACTATGCTTTCTGTATGTTGTTTGCATGAAATAATTTTTGTCTAGTACCTATAATTGAATAACATTTTTAAATTGTTATTACTTTAATGTTGTATTCCTCAGATAACTAAAGGAACAAAAAAAGCAGAAGTGGCGACTGTCATTGCACCATACACAGCCACTAGCACAGAACAATTAAGTTTACAACGAGGACAATTGGTAAAAATTAGAAAGAAGACTACAACTGGTTGGTGGGAAGGAGAGTTACAAGTAAATAAAAACATCCTTTAACATTGTTTGGAAAATAATTTGTTAAAATATAATGTTAGGCAAAAGGACAAAAACGTCAAATTGGTTGGTTTCCAGCATCTTATGTAAAACCATTAGGTAACACTGGTAGAGCAAATTCACCCGCTACAAAAAGTAATCAATCTGCAATAATGCCTGTTACTACTACAACACCTTCCTCCAACAATACCCTAGGTAATATAATCATATTCTCATCTTTTTTGTTGAATAATTAAATAATATTAATATTATTTACAGAAAAAGTCATAGCTTTGTTTCCATTTAATGCGGTTCACAATGATGAATTAACATTCCAAAAGGATGAGATTATAACATTGGTATCAAAAGATGAGCAAGCTTGGTGGAGAGGAGAACTAAATGGAAAGACAGGATTGTTTCCAAGTAATTACGTGGCACCTCTATGTAAGTAAAAGAAATTAAGTTTTATAGTATTAGATAATATTTTAACTAATTATTTTTAATTAAATAACTTTTGCATGTTTCAATTTAATTAAAAGGAATGTGTTGAAGACATTTTGATGTCAAAAATTACAATACAACAATTGTAATTAAATATTTTTTATAATTTTATCAAACATATTTAAGATTATAAAAAATATGTTTATTATAAAAATTATTTTATGGGATTACATGCAACTATTATAATATAAAATTAAAATTAATTTATTGTTAATGAAATCATATTTTAGTGGGTTCAAAAAATTTTAATGAACTCTTCTAAATAGTTTAAATAGTTTTATAAGTTATGAATAGATAATAAGATAAAACTTATACTAACATCTTCTATATTCTGTCTCTTTTGTTTTTGTTTTGTTTTTTTTTTTGTAGGAGTTTGTTATAGTCATTTGTTCACTGGCTAACGACCCATCAGGCGGATGAACTTCAGAATATTAGTATGGTTTTTTTTTTTTTATTAAATTATTTATTATTTTTCAAAGCCTGATTAGTAAGTAAGTTTAATATTTATGGCATTAAATTATAAAAGCTAAGAAAACAACTTTTATAGTCATAAACAAGACTTGTATTGTTTTTTTTATTTATCAATCACCCATATTATAGTCATTGCAATTGATGGGTCAGCCATTTATTAAAATATATTCTGTACATTATTAAATTATTAAATTAATATTATCTAGTACCTACCAGTTATCACTTCTAATATATACTTACATTTAATTTATAAAGTAACATGCAATATAATATGTTAGTAGAATTATTTTATTTTATGATTTACTTAAGTGCAATATTTTCCCTCCATTTTATTATTAGATTATTTTTAGATATTTATTGTATAACTTTAATATACCATCTACATTAAAAATGTTTTTATCATTATTGTTTATATTAGAATCTCTTAAATTGATATTTGTTGTTATAATTATTAAATTATTATATACATGTCAGTGTTACTATATATCTACTTAAGTTTATGAACAAACACCTAAATACGTTATTCCACATAAGTCATAATTCTATAATTTATCATTTATAATTAATATTATAATTATTTCTTATGCATTGTTAAATTTGCATAATTTTTAGCTTCACTTACCTATATTATATTTGAATAGCAATGTAGTGATTTTATTACTAACTTATATATTATTATTCCTATCATAACATTTAGAGGAGTTCATTATATAATTATTTGATATTGTGTGGTAAATTTAGTGTGAAGTTGTATTATTTATTACTTACAAATTATTATATTATATTCACTATGGTATAAAAAAATATATAGAACATAACAAATATCATACAATTTTTTTTCAATTTATTCTACTTACCACCTTAATCCAAAAGCTATAAGTTTCTTTTCTATTGATTTAAATATTTATAAATAGCTAGTATTTTAAAGTATTCTACAGGCTAATAATGGAATTAAATAATAATATGAATTTGTTTATCATTAAATTTATGATTTTTTTTTTTTTGTGTTAACGAATTAAAAATCTCATTGACAGCCAATCATTTAAAAGTATTTGCATATATTTAAATTAATTTTAAATTACAAATTTGGCATTTGATTAACTTTGAGCTGTTATTTTATTTAAATAAATAAATTTAAATGCGTTTTTAACTAGAATATCTGATAATCGTTGAATAATAAATAGAATATCATTATTCTATTAAGCACATATTAAAAAAAATGTTCATGAAATAACAATATTATTTGTTCAAAATTTTCTTATCTTATCTTTTATATGTTACTTTTATAGGAAAGATCAAAAATATATATTTCACAATAATCAATTTTTTATACCCAAATGATCGTCGTTATTCAATGTTTAATATGTGTAAATAAACACAAATTTTATTAGATTACTCTTATGCTAGTAAGATTAATTTTATGATGAAAATGATTACAATTTTCTAATGTGTTATAATCATGTAGCTGAAGTGACAATTAAAGTAAAATTGAATAAAGAAGAACGAAAACGACAACAGCATATTCACGAGTTGATTACCACTGAGCAGGCCTATATTGAAGATATGACTGCAGTACACGAAGTATTTATATTAAATTATATTAATTAGTTATTTTTCTATTATTTATAATATTGTTAGGTTTTTTTAAGGTAGTTTGAAATATCGGAAATTATTTGGCGAGCAGATTAGAAAAAAAAATATTAATTTTGGAGCTGTGACAATTATATTAGTTATATCCAATGGTGTGGCAATTATCATTCTTAATAGCATATTAAAATTACTTTTTTTATGAAACCTATTGGCTACTTCTCTTATTTTATTTCGACTTCAAATTGGAGAATTCAACTAATTACACTTCTTAGCTATATTCATGATCTTTATTATTATTTTTTTTTTATTCATGGTACAGCTTCAACTGCTAAGGTTATTAGCTTGTAACAAAATTAGTATTTAGTACATAGTAAAATATGGTTATACAATAGGTTATTAAATTAGACTATACATATCAATTTGTTTTAAAAATGTAATTATTTCGTCTGTGTTGTCATAGGTAGGGCTGAGGGCTTCAAAGAGGTTGTCGGGCAATTTTAGATTTTTTCTGGTATCTATATGGATACGGCAGTGGATAAGGAGATGCTTGACTGTGAGAGGTTCTCCGTAGATTAGGCACATTACAGGTTCTTCTCTGCGCATAAGATGTCCATGGGACATCTTTGAGTGAGCTATACGTAGTCTACTGATAACTACTTCATCTTTATGGTTTTATGAATGGGGTTTAAGCCAGTATTCGGTAGTATTTTTTATTTCTCTTAATTTGTTATTGGGTGTGCGCCGCCATTCAGATTTCCATAAATTGGTACAAAAAGTGTTGAAATTTCTGTGGATGTTGATGAGTGATGAGTATGTGCATATTTTGGTCAGAGAGTTTTTACTGCTTCACGAGGCTACTTTGTCAGCTTTCTCATTGCCATCTATTCCACAATGGCCTGGTGTCCATATAAACTGTATGTTCTTATTGGCTTTTTCAATGATGTTGCTTATTTTGATTGCTAGGATGCTTGAGTGTAAATTGATCTTTATTTTATTACCACATTTTTAGCAATAATGTTTAAATAATGGTGAAGATTACATATTAGAAGTATGAAGATACATTAATTTAATACTCGTACATTGGTTTGCTTTACAAAATTTAAAACTTTGAAATTGAGGTTCTATGAATTTTTGTTAACCTCCGATTTTTACTGTCAATATAATATTATATAATATTATTCTATATTATTTGTATTTGAAAATTTTAAATTTAACCTGATCTAGTGTTATGCATTACGTGTTATTTAGGTGTTTGAAAAACCATTGTATGAAAGTGGTGTTCTCACTACTTCTGACATTCGTAAAATTTTTATTAACTGGGAAGAAATTATTGAGTGTAATCAAATATTTTTGACGTAAGTATTTTCAGTACTATAAATTTACAAAATATTTTTCAAATATTTAACTATGACTTTGCTGTTCATAATTATTATATACCCTATCAGTTATCATAGAATATATTTAACAGATCATTACGAGTGCGTAGAGATATGAGTCCTGCCGGAATTGTACGAATAGTTGGTGATATTTTGTGTGAACATGTAAGAAGAAATAATTTTATAAGTTTATTATTGTACACATTTTTTTATGCATTTTTTTTTAAATTTTAGTTTCCTAGAATGACTAGATATGTGCGCTTTTGTAGCTGTCAATTAAATGCTGCAATCACTCTACAGAAACTAACAGAGACTAACCCAGCTTTTTGTGAAGTTACTAAACGTTGCCAGAGTGATTCTCGCATCAAAGGACTGCCATTGAGTTCATTTCTTATTAAACCCATGCAGCGAATCACTAAATATCCTCTACTAGTACAAAAGGTATGTATACAATAGTTTTAAATCCATACCTCTAAGTTATAGTATTTATTAGTAATTATTTTACCATGATTTCTTTTAAAGATTTTAGAGCATACTCCAAATTCTCATCCAGATCGTATACACTTAGAAGAGGCACTTGCTAAAGCTGAAGAAATATGTCTTCAAGTATTTATAGGTTTTTTATATTATTGTATTCTGTAATATCTATTCTTTTTCATTAATAGGTAAATGAAGGGGTCAGGGAAAAAGAAAATTCTGACCGTTTAGAGTGGTTGCAAACACATGTGAACTGTGAAAGATTAAGCGAAAGGCTAATATTTAACTCATTAACTAATTCCTTGGGATCAAGAAAATTTCTACACTATGGATCTTTATCAAAAACTAAGAGTGGTAAAGAACTTGTTGGGTTCTTGATGAATGATATGTTTCTTCTTGTTGAACCAGTAAAACCAACTATTCTGTCTGGACAATCATTTTCATTTGACAAATTTTTAGGGGATTCATTTAAAATTTACAAACAAGTAAGTTTTTTTCATATTGTTTTTAAATTAAATATTTTTTAAATTTTTGATTTGTTGTAATTTAGCCCTTTTTATTAATGCTATTAAATATTGCTGACTCGGTGACTGATAGTGTTGAATTTCGAATTGATTACGACAATAAACCTATACTATTGTCGTCTCCAAGTATTAATGAACGGAACTTATGGTTAAAAAAATTAAATGAAGCTAAAAATATTTTGATTGCCAGTGAAAAGAATCAAAAACAACTAATGGAATCAAGTACATAACTAAATAATATTAGTGTGTTGGTATAGTTTTAATGTTTTTAAACTTATGTATCTGATTTAGAAAAATCAGATTTTGGGGCTTGTGGCAGAGTCTTAGTTTTTGTTATGGATGGTAGAAAACTTCAAACTCCGAAACTAGGTAATCTATCATAAGTTAACTAAATTGTTTTTTTTTATTTCAATTTTTAATTTATACAATGAAATTATGTTAAGGCAAAAAAGCTGCTTTCTGCGAAGTTAGTATGGGATCTCGAAAACAACGTACACAATTAAATGAATCTCCTGATCCTAAATGGGATTCATCAATGCAGTTCCTTGTCAAAGATATTCAAGATGATATTCTTTGTGTTACAGTATTTAATAAAGGGCATTATTCTCCCGATGGTAATGGATCTTAGTTGCAATTTGTTTATTTATGTTTGAAACTGAGGATTAGTAGAATACATTTTTAAATTATATAAAAAAATGTATAAATTATAATCTGCTTATTAATTTATATAACTTGTATTTTATTTCAGAATTCTTAGGTCGATCTGAAATTCGTGTATCAGAGATAATCCAATCAACTAAGAATAGTAGAGGACCTCTTACTAAACATTTGCAATTGAGAGAAGTACAGACTGGTGTTATAACTTTAAAGTTGGATTTATGCTTATTTGATACAAATTGATATGGTAAATATCAATTGATTTATTCAAGGAAAACCATCTCTATTTTTAATTGTAGTTCACTAAATTATTTATTGTATGTTAAGTGTTAATCTCATTTTTGATACCAACATTATATTGATTTATATGCAAATTGTTTAATATGTTTATAAAAAAAAAAATTGTTACCAATGATTATAATATTTCAATATTGAATTATTTGACTATTATTTGTTGCTATAGATATTATTGAATTTTACTTATTGGCTACTGAATAAATACACATAATATTTAAATATCATATATTTATTTATATCAAAGTTTTAGCCCATGCTGTATTTTATATTTGCAATGAGCTACTGTATTTTTTGACCTAAAAGATTTAATGAAAACATTAACTTCTGAACACATTGATATTTTTCTCATTAAGCATAGTCTGTGGGCTGTGGCATACCCAAGAGGGTGGTCAGGGGAAACCCAAATAATTTTTTAATTTAAAAATTTCACATTATATTTATATTAATATGATTTTGTATGTATGTTTTTTGGTTAGTCCAATTTCGTAATTGTGTTCATTTTGTATATGTTACACCCTTGGAGCAGATGATGTAGTTTAAGTTGTTATTCACTTATACACCAATATACTTGCAACTTTCCTATGTATATTTTGTTATTATAAACTATATGTATGTAGTGTTTAAACAATTTAAATAATAATAAATCAAGTGCATAGGAAGTTTTAAAATTAAATTTTTCCTGAATTAAGGTGCCTATAGTTAACACTTGTAGTTAATTTACATTAACTCATTAAAATAAACAATTAAGGTTAGGAACACCCAGGTGTTTGATTGAATTTTGTATTCCATGTTAGAACATCCGAAGACCTATTATCAGATATCCAATACGGCAGTACCTACTGGCACAGAATCGTAGACATAATATTATATTATAGTTTTTATTATATCTATGCACAGAATAAATCAATTTTACTATCAACCCAAATAAATATTTCTGGTATAAGTTGCAATGTTCTATCAAATATTCAATACATCCACGACTGCTGTATCAATACAATTTGCAATTTTTTTTTAATTCATTACAGCAATGACCTACAGAATAAAAATGTTGTAAGTACACTCAACACCTAATGTAAAGCATAGTGAGTTCCCTGGCTCTTAAATATTATAATAGTAAATTGGCACAAGACCATTAGTAATGACAAATGTTATAATTAACATTTTAACAGAAAGTTTTAAATCGTATTCTAATTACAAACAAAGACATAGGTATAGTCACCATTGATAATATTGATTCAATAACAATTACCTATTTATGTATAAAAATTATATCATTGTTAATTGCTATACAATCAATGACTATAATACTATTTACATATTGACAAGTTTTTGATTCTTCTCCAAGTCAGTAATTTACCTTGCATATAAAATAAATAAATTGTCTTCAATAAAAATATACATATATATATATATAGTATCCTGTAAATAATTATATTTATATATTTTTTCTATCATATCTTAACAAATAAATGTAAAACATGTAAGTGTCAAATCACAATTAACGATATATTGAAGATATTTTTAATTGTAATACAAATCATAAAATTATGCTTAAATTTATGTAATACATTAAAATATAATTATGTGACGTTATTATAGCTTACAACTGCTGCTTAGTATTAAATTACATACAAAATAAAATAGTATAATTATTGAGCTTTATTTCATTATTTGTATTTAGGATGTCTACAATACTTGTAAAATAAATATAAATATATATGTACATTATGTCATTATACATGGTGCTTACAATATTTAGGAAATATGTTATGAATAAATATTGTTGATAAATTATTGTACTAAATTAAAATAAATATTCGATGTCTTGATTAAGTACATTATTAGTTGATCATTCGATGTGTATAGCTGTGTTACAATTTAATACCTAGGTATATATATTATTCATGCACTCACTAATATAGATACCTATTTAAAAGTGTTTTAAATTACGCAGTTTGTTGAATACTGTTAGGTATTATATATTTTTTACTTAAGTTAACCTATCTACTTTTATCTATACATTATATACACAATAAAAAAAAAAATATTCACTTTCAAGGTGATCAGTTTACATATTTTGAATTATGAGTTTATGATTTATGTGCATTCAAATTATGTATTTAGATATTTCTAATAATTTTTTTTTAAATGTCTAATTCTTTATTACAATGGATAGGTATGACATAATTGTTATAAACATTTTTTTAATATCTTATAAATCTTTTTGCTCTTTCGGATTGTTCACCTGTTTTTTTTTCATTTGTATCTTCTGAAGGAGGACTTATTGGCATAAAACCACCAACCAATTGCGGTTTAAAATTATCTGGATCAAACTTCTCTGTAGACCCAGCCACATCACCGGTTTCATCTATTCTCTCAGAAGCATTATCAATCTGTGATTTTCTTACAACCGACCATCCATTTTTTTCAGCAGAACCGTTACTATTTTCTGGCAATTTTATACTTGGCTGGAAGGGTATTTGAAAATTTTGCAGTAGAGGTTTGTGGGTTTCATCAACTACCTTATGATTATCTTCTGACGTTTTTAATGTAGCTGTAATTGGTTTTTGTGAGACCACAATGTTTGAAGTAGAATCACGAGTTACAATTGGAACATAATCTTGAAGGTTTGGAACTAGTTCTTGATCATAATTTGGTTTGATCGTGTCCAATTTGGTCGGGCTGTATGCTTTATACTCCAACGAAGATGCGTTTTGATTTTCATCAGGTTTAACGATTTGATATGGGAAGTCTGTTTTGGTGGGCTTGACAATGGCGGATTTAGTTTTTAAAATTGGCACATCAGATCTATCGTTTACGTCTAGCATTACTGAATCATCTATTATTTTTTCAGATGGTTTTGGTGGAGTGTTTGCCGCATAAATAATATGTACAGGATTTTCTTTGTTATCATCTCGTAATTTTGTTGGAGGTCCATGTTGGATCATTTGCAACGTAGTCACTTTTGCTGGTTGTGGTCCAGGTCTCTGCAAAATTCTCGTTTCCTTTTCAGGCATATTTAAAATATCTTCATCGATATTATCATCATTTCTGTCTACTTTTAAAAATTGAGGTTTTGGAAGGGGTGGAGGTCTTAAGTGATCCATTGGAATTTGAACCCTTTCAATTGTCGCAGAGTGTGATTGAGGTACCGTTGGCGGTGTATCGACTCTGGCGTTTGGCCTGAACTGAGGTAAAATATTGGGCAAATTTGGTCTTTGTGGTGGAAGTATGGCACCATCGCGTTTCGGAGATGGATGATATGCAGGAGGTTTTGGTACGTTCTCCCATTGAGGTCTTGGATACGGTTGTTGTTTCTGGACTGGTCTTGGCGGAGGAACGAGTGGAATCGACGTAGTCGATTTGGTCTTTATAGGTATCGTGTGGTTAACAACGGCTTCAGAAGAGCTGTCTTCGACCATTAAAACTTGGCCGATGCCTTGCGCTGGACGAGCATCTGTCCGTTCACCGTCCATACCAATTGAAAAAGAAGTTTGAAGTGCATAGCTTTTATTGTCTTCATTCGGCTGAGTTTTAATGAAATGGTTTATTACGTGTTTGGGTGGTTTAAACTTGGATGTATCGGGTTGGCTCTGTGGAGGGGTGTATTGAGGTTTATTTTTGACATACTCATCAGTTTGTACCGGATAAGGTGGTGGCCGTCCTTGAGACATTTGAAGTTCCGTATTCACCGGTTTTCTAGGTATGTCCGTCTGGAAAGTTTTTATTACGGGTGGCTCTGGTTGATAAGGTCGACTTTGGATTAGAGGGTTCGTAGGTCGGTTCGAAACCGTACCAGGAAATTGTTGTGTATTATAAGTATCCGGTCTGACTTTGTAGTAATGTGTCTCAAACTGTTCAGGAGTTCCGTTCGGCTTTAGTGGTTTGGGTTTTAAATACGCCGGTGACAGTTCCGGGCTTACTGGCGGATTAGGCATACCACTGTTGAACGTCACTCTCGAATTGTCATACACTGCAGTTTCTTCGGGCTTAACTGTATCTTGTATATTATCCGGGCGTACAGGCCTAGATGAGTATACCGGTTCCGAAACTGGGGCTGGAGATGGTTTGACATTCTGCGAGTGATCCTTTTGGTTGTTCAACGATATACCAGACGATACGTGAGCGGTGAATGTCATAGGCACTTTGCTGTTGGTGATCAAAGGATACGGTTTGTCGTCGAACTGATAATGTTGAGGTTTGAAGTTTTGACCGTACGTCTCTTGCTGATGTGGTTTTTCCACTGGTTTGATTGCGTCATCGTAGTCAGCAAATGACGTTCCATCCAGTTTGGAGTCGATTTCCGGCCTGACAGTAGAAACCTTCACCGCGCCCGTGGTTCTATTTAAAACCGACGGGGTGACCGGAAATGATGTTGTTGTAGTGGTCGAGGACGGTGGTATAGTCGTTGCAGCAGTGGATGGTTCGGGCGTGATAAAGGACGTCGACGACGGTGGCGGCGGGGGCGGATTGGTGCGATGAATGACTGTCGTTGGACTCATGGCCGCAGTGGTGGTTGAAGTAGTGGTGGTCATTGTAGTACTAGTGATCGCCGCCTTTGTGGTTGTGGTATCTTGGTGTGACATAGATTCTTGTGGATGAGGATAGTCGTAATCGTATTCATATTCCTCTTGTTGTGGGACCGGGGTCGTGGTCGTAGTGGTCGTCGGAGCTGGAGTTGGGGTGGTGGTGGGCCTGACAGTAGTCAATTTAATAGTGTTGTACCACGACGAGGCAGTGGTGGCGGGTGAGGTTGCAGCTGTTGGTGTCTGTGTTGGAGTGGAAGGCATTTTGTGATTGCTGAGTGGCGACGATGGCGACGACCCACCGGACCCTTGGATTTTTGTGTTGGCGTACGAACTGGAAATGAGAGGAAACCGGTCACTAGAGCTGTACTTGACGGGTAGGTTCAGGAACTGATAGATGTCCGTCTGCTTGTTCTTGGTGGGCGCAATGTCGTTGGGCCTGGGCAGCAGACCAGGGCCCACCACGTCCTTTCTGTCGATCGGATCGCCCTTGTAGTCGAACGGTACCTCCTCCAACTTAGTAGTGTCATAATCGTAATAGTCGTCCGATCTCTGCGCCGCGCTCGGAGGGGGTCTAGTATTGAAGTCTATTGAACCCATGTTGGGATCAACGACGAATGGTTCGCCGTTGTTGAATGGGAACAGTGATGGATGGTAGCCATTGGTCAAGGTCATGGGTCTCTGCGGCACTTCTTTGACCGTGGCCGCGACGGCAGTGGGATCCTGCGGCCGGGCTGAACATGCAGCGAACAATAACGCTGAGATACCGCACATCAACTTCAGATGCCGCCACCCCTCCATCTGAACCTGAAACGGGAAAAGTATATAAATAAATATGTTTTTTTGCAGTCAAATGGTGGGCTTAAAAAAACGGTGAAGTACGACTACGCGCGTTTTACTTTTTTGAGTATACGATTGCACGCGGTGCCGGAATAACAAAGAATAAGCTTTTGAATATTCAAAAGGGTACGATTGCGCGTGAAATTAGATGCGATATTGCAAAATTACTATTAAAATTTAAAATAATTATTATTATAAAACGAATTTGTTATTTGTCGTATATGTATGTTGTTATTGTATTTATTTTTAATAACATAAACGTGCGTTATACCACAACTAATCAGTCAAAAATAGTACACAAAGTTACGAATAGTACAAATACCTAGTTATAAAAAATAAAAAAATAACAGATATTTTATATTCACACTCAGTCACCTCATAGGTAAAAAAATATTCAATAAAAAAATCGTTATGATTAAATTTAATAATATAAATAAAATAATTTAAATTTTAAAGCCCTGATACCTATTTCCAATTACCTATGGCTAAATACTTAAGTAAGTTTTCTGGTGTTTTATTTTTTAGATATTCTTCGTATTGCTTACTCATAAATTCGATTTTCTTTAGTTCTTTCTTTGATTTTGGCTTGATTATTTCTTTGGAAATGGTTGATAATTTATAGTGACGGTTTTTGCCTGAGTTTCCATAAGGGTACTTATAACAACAAATGTCGGTGAATGAACACTAGTTAACTGGGCGTTATATGTTCTATGGAAACTTTCAACCCCGTTTGTAGCTAAAACATGAACACGAATACAACTGACATTTCAGTAAATACGTATAGACATAAAATGCGAGATCATAGTTTAGGTATATTTGTATATGTAAGGGAATCTACAATAAAGATAAAAGATCCAATACAGGGGTGTATTTATGGGGGTGGCTGAGGGGGCTTCAGCCCCCCCCCCAAAATCCAGAAATTGTTTATGAAGTCTTATTATGTCCTATATCAGATGTAAATTTTCTAACTCATATAGGCTGAATTGGGAATTTTAGTTGGAGAATACCACAGCCCCCGCAAAAAAATATCTAAATACGCCCCTGTATTTTTTATTTTTTGGATTCCAATATAAAAGTATGATCTAAAATAAAATTACCTACTGATGGAAAGTTTGTCTGGTATCGGCAATAATAACAATGAGTAATAAATAACGTCCGGATTGCAATAATCGGAACATAAGGAACCGGATATTTACCGTGCACCTATATAATCTGTATATTTGGCAACGTTGTTTAGAAGCAAAAATAATTTAGCACGTGCAATCGTACACCTAAAAAGTTACCGTTGATAAGGACCGCGCACAATCGTAAAAAGGATATCAGATTAGATGATGATGTGAAGGTATTTCGGTAGGAAGATTGGTACCCACCGTTTATATATTAATTCTCTATGATTATTATTTTTTTGTTTAATCTCACTTCCCACAACAAAGCGTGTTTGAAGAAACAACGCGACCGTCAATCACGCACGACCTTGACCATAAAGAGAACGCGCATTCGTTTACCTATATATGTGCCTGGCGTACATAATAATATATACCTAATAGTATACATATGTTGTCACAACTTTCTTTTTGAATACCAATGACAATAAAAGAGTACTCGTTAGCATATCTAAATGGCACAGAAAATATCTAGGAATAAACATAATTTCACTTCGTACAATACATTTTTTTCACCCAGTAACCTTACATATCATATTTACAATCTATACAGTATACGTATTGTGTTTAATATTTTAATAATAATATGTAAGTACTGTTATTTTGTCATAGCGCAAGCGTGTGCTGTTGTCTAAAAATACAACACGTTGATCTAATAATCTATATTATATATGACTATATGTTGCATTTTGCCTGCGGAGTAACACCGTCGACGATGTATCACCTCTGAATATTATAATATTACTAAAACTAGACGGCCATAAATATAATAATTTGATAAATTTTAGTATACTATCACATTAACAAACGGTTAACAAACCGTTGACCAAAATTATTGAGTTGATAGAGTTGTATCGTGTACCTAAATAAACTCGTGTGTATATATTTCAGCGTGGTCGCTTGATTAATTATTACCGTTAGCGTGAAAGAAAACATCAGATCATGAAATGTCTGTGAAATAGTCTTAAAACAAATATAATACCAAACACAACATGCTTATATATATATTTTAATATTTTATCATTATCATTCATAATTTTTACTTAATATCAATGGTATTAGTATTTTTGTATTGGTTATTACGTCTTATTGTCCACGAACGACTGGCAAGTCGAAACGCCGTCTACAATAATACACTATATTTATTATAATATAGGTAGGCGCCCCGACACGTAACGAGTGTGCTACAAAAACCTGTTACGCGGAAATGCAGTGGATATGTGTGGTGTGTGATGGTGAGTGTGTATGTACAATATATATATATATATATCATCATACATTCATATCGTATTATTTTAGTATGTACGGTTAGAATCGGAACGAAACGACGTGTGTAGGTTAGGGTTACGGATTATTAATAACCAGAGTACATGTATTATAATAATATATCAAATAATTTAAAATATGTATAGCGACACGTATACAGTATACGTAGTAAGGTACATTATTTATGTACATTTTATACATACGTATATACAATACACCTATATACCTACACCTGGCTATATAAGCCGATAACATATTCATTCGATCGACCAAACGCACTTATACCTTCCAATGTAATATATATATATATATACTCAATACCTACCTACCTACCAGCCTATATATATATCAATTTATTATTGTCCTCAATACGCGTCTATTGAACTACACTTTTTTTTTGGCCCACTTTTTTACGACCCAACCGAAACCAATTAAAATCACATCATTATAGTATATTATAGGTACATGTGCGTATTTAAAATAGATTGATGTTTTTTTTTCAATTTCAATCAAAAGTCCTTCGTATAAGCGTTTTACATCTTTGCGAGCGTTAAAGTCTTGTACACAAGAGCGGGGAATGCGGACGGCGAAACTGTATCCCAAAACGCTGCACAGGTTCGAGTTTTAAGTGTTTTGACATATGCATTATTGTTGTTGTTTCCTTAGCCAAGACATATTGTATTGTCGTTAGAAGTATAATAAATAGCATAGTGTAATAATCGTCTTTTGAAATCGTTTTTTTACTATATTTTTCCACATAACAAGCGTTAAAATTTTAACTAATCATTTTATTTTAAAACCAACGGTGAAATCACAACAATGCAAAATCACAAATGCGCATTCGTAGTACTTAATATGACGATCGTTATAATACACGATGCACCTATTATAATACCTATATTATATATATACCTAATTATATACTTATTATAATATCTATAAAGTGCTTTTATTTTTTTACTAATTATCGATAATAATTAATGGTTGGCGACAATATTGCAGAAGTAATACATATTATAATGGGTTTTATTGTTTTTCCCGTTTCAAAAATTAAAATTACGAAACAATTTTTAATGTTGAAGATTTTGAATTTTTTTATTACAAAATCAGTTTTAACAGAATTATGTCCTCGAAGCTATGTATTTAATATAAACATAAAAATATACATTTTACGCGAGAAATGTGTGTATTTCCACAGTTACTTTCTTCCGGTTTCTATTCTTAAGTTTTGCTTGGGATAACTAGATTGCTTTTTACTACTACAACTACTACTACTTATTATTATTATTATTATTATTGTTGAAATCCACATTCCGATGAAATATAAGAATTTATCATGATGAATAAAACCATAGGTATATACAACATAAAAGAAGACTTTTTTACTTACATTTTCTAATCTCGCTATAGTACCTACGAGAAATTGTCCAATTAGTTGTCGAAGGAAGTATATATATATATATATATATATATATATATATATATATATATATATATATATATATATATATATATATATATATATATATATATATACTTTATATATATATCTCGTTATATCTATACATACGTATTATATTGTTGTGTACAGCGATCTTGTGTGCCGATACTTTTATGTCGGAGTATATTTGATTGTACATATTTTACCGAATAACTATTAATATATTTAATATTTATACATAGTCACATAGATAAAGGTATATAATAGTAAATAGAAACCTAAATAGCAATAACCAATAAGACATTAGTAGAAAAATTACTCAAAATTAAATTACCATGATGAATTTTACGAATAAAATGTTGTAATCTTATTTATTATTATAAATATTATGAGTTAAATTTAATGATTTACAATCAAGGTGTAAGTACCGCAGGTAACGAATTGAAAATATAGATTCAAGCGATTTTTATGGTATTTAATACCTACATTATATTTATACCATACCTATTATTCGTTTATATTTCATCGATTGTAATGTTTCGATTATCTCTATGGAATCTGTACTTAATAATTTTTTTAAACTTTATTTTTCCAAACTATTTTGAATTTAATGGATGTTGTATGTAATCGTGTATTATAATAACATTATTTTATAATGGCTCAAGTTTTAATATATTCGTGTCCAAAGGGTTTCCGTTACTTTATTTTTAAATTAAATTGTTTAAAAACTCCTAATAGCCATCCGTTGGGTTTACAATGCATTTTCAAACTCTAGGATATCCAAATTGTTTGGCCAATACATTTAATTGTCACGTCATGCAGGTTTTTTTGGCGTCCACTACTCTATAGTCTATCGAATAATTTATTGAGTAACTGTCCACGCCACACCGTGTACGTTTCATCGTGTCTTATATTATTATTAAGTTACAACAAAATATGATAAAAAAGCAATGGGTATTTTCGAAAACTTTTTTGGATTAATAATTATAAAACTGTAAAAATACTCGTACCTAATATATTTTTATAAATTCCGATAGTCTAAAAATAAAATAAAAATTGAAACCCGTAATTTTCCGGTGGTTAAGTATTGGACATAGAAACCTGATGGAATTGGACAAATATTTTTCAGGTCAAGAACCTTCGCTCGTATATTTTATAAAAGTTAGTAATAATCACAATAAAAATAAAAAATAAATATGAATTTTTTTAATATGAATTATATTGTAATAAAAAAATATATGTAAGAATAATGAATATATTATAATATTAACAATAGAAACAGTGTGAAAAACTATTTTCTGTTCATATATTGTTAATAAATTTAACACGATATAGCTATAAGAAAAATGATTTTAAATTCGGAAAATGGTGGAAATATTTTAATAATAAATTTTTAATTGAGTAAAATAAAAAAATATATATACTCTGATCTTAACTCATATACTGAAAAAATATAAGTATCAATGTATTTACAGTTTAAGCGAAAAGAAATGATTTCGTGATAGATAGGTAATACGTAATATATTTCATTTTAGGTATACTTTTGTATAATACGATATTATAATATTTTATCGATGTACACATCGGTTATAGTGGCAAGCATAACATGAATATTAAATAAGAATTCCGAACGGTTTTGTACTAACCAAGCAATGAAATAGGTATTTGATATTTTTATATATTACGCGTTTCATCAAAAACATAAGATTTCATTAGTGTCGCAACTTCCAAAACACAATAACAACGAGAAGATGTACTATTTGCATATTGTATACTTTGTATTTCGAACGAACAACATATCACACTATATAAGATTAGATTATTACAATATATAATTTGGTACTCACGATTGTATTTTTTTTTTAATAATCGATCAATCGATAACGTTCCGTTAATAATATCGATGACGCGTGTTGTTCGGCGATCGCTGACCGCTCGTCAGGTATTTTATGTAAATTTATGTTTGTCCGTACAACATTAATGTTTTGACAAAATATGATAAGTATATTAAGCGTCGGCGATGGTGGCGGAACGACAAGTGCTCTGCGTCCGACGGCCGCGGAGCGATTATTACAACCGTTTGGCTGGCGGACCCGCGCTGCACACCGGTGACCGGGAAGAAGAAGACTGCCGCGCGACGTCGAACACTGCCACCGCGGCGCCGGTCGTTGTCTTGGTCCTATGTAATATGGTATAGGTAATGTGTATACGAAAAAATATATAATAATATATTTGTAGGTAAATTCCGTTTTCCCGTGTCCGATTTATCAACAAACATTAAATCGATAATTATATTATGATGTAGGCAATAAGTATATAAGAGGAGAAAAAAACCACTCAAATTCCATATAGGTATTATTTTTTACATGTATATATAAATTATATAACTATATAAATATATAAGTATATAAGCTTGTATATAGGTATATACTTCAGCCGGGAGGCGGGTACATCCCTCTTATTGTGGGGTGTGAACGTTATTTAATATTATTTCAATGTTAATAATTACAATTTTATTGTTATATTGTTGACTGTTGTTGTTGATAGATTTAATTTTACGATACGCGATGCAGTGGACGAACCGTTTTTATTTCATCGGCCGAGCAGGTAGTAATAATACAATACTAATTTATAAAATACTGATTATACAATGGTGTAGTGGTATAAGAGCGCCATAAAAAACACGACGAGATTTTTTCGATTTGTATTTACAGCTCACCCCACGATGTATGTGCAGGTCCATCACCGAGCAGTCGCTCATCATCCCCAGTATTGGACTACTCTATATATATAGATAAATTATATATAATATAATATATAATGAGACAACAAACTAGCAGAATATATAGCTTCTCCACTACAGTAATTTTGTATTGTTATTTGTTGGTACCCATTGTATCCAACTCTTAGTGTACACACCCTGTCGGGACTTTTTTATTTCACAACTTAAAGTTAACCCATGATTATAGACATATATTATAAGACTGATAAAATGTGCTTACCATACTACTATACTGAGTATACTGCCTTTAAAATATTTATGATGACCATATTTTATATTATCGCGATGCTTCTAATTACCTATAGAAAATAATAGATTTTTACAACTTTATTGAAAAAGATTGTATAAAATACATTAAGTAATACTTGAATAATTTCATAGTAATAATTCTTGTCGCACATTATAAAATTCGCGGGCATCATAAAGTCGTATTAATTTACGAATTTTTTTCATAATATGCCACGTAAAATAAGCGTTTGTCCCCGTCTACATGGCATACAAGCGCAAACCCCGTTCGCATGCTTATATATATATATATATATATATATATATATATGGTTTATGATAACAATAATCTTGCATAAAAGTCGTATAATATTTGGGGCAACGAACGCTATCAGCCTGTAGTGAGATTTTCACGGTGTCGGATAGGCATTGCAGCAGCCGTACATGATATATTTTATTTTATTATATTTTATTATTATCGAGAGAGATGTGTTTTCGTGTTGAAGAATGAGGCAGTGGCGGGGCCACCCGACGAAAGAATGCGATCGCGCGATCTCACCGCACCGCCGCCAACCGGACCCGCCGCCCGCGCGTCTTACGATGATGATATAGGTACAGTTATTATTCGGTCGCCCGTCGGAGGCCGCCGATTTTCCGTGTCCGTCTTGTGGTCTGGTTTTTGTTATTTTTCTACCACCTCGCTCGCTGTGGTCTGCAGAGCATACCTATTCCGGTATCATTATCATAATAATATCATAATATATCGCGTCGTGTTTACAATAATAATAATAATATATTTACTTGTAATACATATTATACTGCCATACAGGCAATAATACTGTTGACGTTCGTCCGTTACAACAATATAATATATAGGCGAGATTATGCACTAGTAGGGTTTCATGTGTTTTCATATATAGGTATATATAAACAACACACGTGTCTGAACTTAATGTATTATAATATAGTCAGCTGATGCATAATCGCGAAATTCTAATTTTTACCGTTTCTCCATCGTGATACATAGGTACCACCTAACATAATTTACATTTTGTAGTTTTATATTTACAATTTAAAATCAAACGATTATTGACATTATCGTATTTCGACATTTCATCCTAGCGAGTTATTCGTCTTACGCAAGCGCGGAAGCGATATGTTATAATATATTAATATATATATATTATATATATGATAGCAATAAACCGTTAAACCGTACAGTTCATATGTATTATATTATATATTTTAAGTATCTATATATTTATTAAACGTATAGGTTCATGTATAATAATGTTATAATTATGTATGCATATTATAGAAATTGCTTGGATAGCCTGATCGGTAGCTGTCTATCCCCTACTCTCGTTGTTTGATGATGGACGTGTGTTGTATAACAGCGACTAAGTATTTATTTTTTTTGATTTTTTTTTTGATTTTACTAAAACATTTTATTTTTACGAAATAACCGTATACTCATACTACTCATTTACACGATTTAATATTCATAATAATATATGCATTATACCCGACCGGATAACAGTACTTGTTACACGTTTTACATGGACCGTCGAAAAACAGAATTTAATATATTACCTGGGCTATAGCAGGACGACCATATTATTATAACATGCTTAATATGCTTACACGTTTAACGGGAATGTTCCTTTTTCTATCATCTTTGCCATCCCGTTGGACCATATATTACTCTGAGTGTTGGACCGATGTGATACCTACAATCTACCTATATATATTACTAGAATTTTTTTTGATAATTCATCTGTTTTTTTTTTTTTGTATTTCATTTAGTTTTTGATAATCATGCAATAAGTTATTTAATTTATTTTTAGTTAAATACACTAAAGTCGCGCTTTTGAGTAGAATACAAACAAAAACTATTTGATCAGACGAAAGTATAAAATATTTTTTAAAGAAATTACAAAATAATGTTGGTAGGAATAATATGGTAATAATATATTATAAAATGTTTAATAAGCTGTGTATAATTTCTAACTCTTAACGTTGCATATCATATACGTAATATAATTGCATGCATGTATTTTTGTAGGGGAAAATTCAAAATTCATAATTGTAAAAACATATTTTTTTTGTTTACCTAGAATTTTTAAATAAGTAAGATAAAAAAATTAAATTAATATTTTTTTTTACATTTTATAAATTTTAATATTTTTTTTCAGCAAATTATCGGAATACTTATTGTACATATATATATATATATATATATATATATATATATATATATATATAATATATATATATTTAGCTGGCTGTATAATTATAATAATTGTATTATAGGATATTATATTTTCATTTTTCATTGAGTTCATATTTAATTTTCTCAAATAGTGAAATATTGTTTAGTAAACTGAAAATAAATTACACCCAATTACTTGTTATCATATTTAACAATGCTAATTGAAATGTCTTAACTCCCACTTTCCAAATGTTTTTTAGCAAAGAAATAATTTACTATGACTTTTTGTTAGTAGAATAATTAGTGGGCTAAGTAGGCTGAAAGAGAACATCATAACAATTTAAATAATTTCGCGAAACTCGAGATGAGATGTTATACACGCTGATGTAGGGATATGGACATATGGTAGACATTTTTGATAATATTACGAGTATTTAACCTAGAATGATACATCTCATAATGAAAAACCCGGATATATTTACTTCGTAGTTCGTATATGACACATGGGCATGCTGCATGACTGTGTCAGTAATATATTGTTGTTATAAAACTGAAAGTAATGAATCATCGCGTTCTACAAATAATATATTCTCGGCAAACCTCATTTACAAATGAATAATAATAACATTTTTTGACGGAAAAAAGATAATATGTTTACAATTGATTTTAGTGATTTTCTTTTAAAGAAAATTACTGCTTATTCGACATTCGTTAACAAATAGTCTAAAATATATGCACCAAAGTGGAAAAGTAGTAAGCATTTAGTTAGCAGTTAACTTATACATTTTGAAATTTTCATTAAACGCTTTTTTAAATAAATATTTTTTATGCAGCATATTGAATGTAAATATAGGATTTAGTAATTATATAACGGCTAAAGTCCTAGAAGATAAAATGTAAAATAAACAGTCAGAAGGTCCCATTTGTTTTAGATTCTGAACGAAGTGATGAATGTATTGATTTTACAATGATATGTGTTTTTTTTTTTTGTGTGTGTCTGTGTACAGCATAACTAGTCGAAATAATGCTTCAATTTCAAACTTTGGGGGTGGTCTCCGATGTAAAAGTGAAGATCCTTGGTGCATTATAGAGGTCAAAAGTAAACATTTTCCAACAGTTTTCAAAAAAATCGAGAAAAACAAAAAAAAAAATGACAGAAAAACGAGAAGTTTTACGCAAAATCAGTTTTCGACCAAATCGATTTTTTTATATGGTTGTAATTCAAAAATTAATCACTGTAAATACTTGAAATTTTCACCAAATGTTAATGTTAGTGTTATCTATATACAGTTTAATTTTCAAAAAATTTTGAATTTTTTTAGAGTTATTTATAGACCACTGAAATTTAAAATTTTTTTTTTTGAAGTATCGGTAAAAAAATGTTAGACGACCAAAAAAACTTGAAAATTTAATAAACGGTTCCTTATGAGTTGTTCTTATTGTAGCTAAAAAAATTAAAAATCGTAAGTCACAATTTTTTTTAATAAGCGTTTGCAGTTCAAAGTTTTACGAAATCTGTCGAAAACGCGAAAATTTGCAAGTAATTTTGAAGTTGAAAAATCATAAAAATTTTTGTATTTCGATCTAAGATATTTTGAAATCGCCGTAATTTTTACGTATTAAGTCAATATTTGAACTTCAAATGCTAATAAAAAAAATTGTGCCTACGTATTCTTATTTTTTTTTAATCACTATAAGAATAACTCATGAGGAACTTTGTATAAAATTTTCAAGTATTTTGATAGGGCCATAAAATTTTTATCGACACTTCAAAAAAAAATTGAAAATTTCAGTTGTCTATAAATACCTCAAAATATTTTGAAAATTAAATCATGTAAAGAAAATGCCAATCTAAATAACTGGTAAAATTTTTCAAGTATCTACGACTTATATTTTTTGAATAATAACAAATGTTTAAAATCGTTTAAGGATAAATCGTTATCGTTACGCTATTTCGTAAAAATTTAAAATTCAAACGCACTTAAAATTTTTCCTATAATGATGCTTCGAGTTTTCTCTATAGCTACTTGAAGGAAAAGTTATGGAAAACTTAGTGTTATATTTTTAATCCTTAGTTATAAACGCAAAAAATCTTATGATTTTTCAACTTAAAAATTACTTGCAAATATACGTGTATTACTATGTGTAACCTAATGACTATTTTAACTAATTTTCAAAATATATTGTATAATAGCTATACTACATATAACGCATGTAACAAGTACCATATATTATAAATTATGCTCAATGGCTATGATATTTCAATACTTTATTTTTCTTTTATTATGGCTTAAATAAAATTCATTTTGTTCAAATGTTAAAAGAAAACATTTTGGCGATCAAATTTAGCTGTTATACATAACAAACTAGGAGCGGCTGCAGTCTGCATACCTATAGTTCCTAAATATAAAATCGAACGAAAATGTTATAATAGCATTACAAGGTACCTAGGTATATACGTTTTGAAAATAAAACCCAATGTGCTATAAATCATAATAATTAATGATACACGACTCTCTACCAGTCGATACTTAAGACCTGTAACCGTCCGTAAAAAAAATAAACACACCCCCAATGACGCTCACACATATAGGTATACTATTGTAACGAATAAGTAAAAACGAAATTCCATTAGGTATAGAAATAATAATAATAAACACATCTTAAAACGGCAAGAAATTGATATGAATTTGGATACCTATTGTACATAGTTGTAAAAACATAAATAAAAATAACACAGTAATATAGGCACCTCTAAGACTCTAAAAACAAAACACTATAATTCATGAAACTTTTGATGCTACTCTAATATACAACGTTTTAAAAACCAAGCTATAAAATATAATATGAAATATGAATTCAATTGAATTTGATGAAAATTATGATTTCCATTTCATGTTAGAACCATATTAATAATTAATATAAAATGAATTACTGTATTAAAAGCAATAGGTTACAGTTGATACAAACCTTTCGGCTTACATTGTTTAGTTCATTAACTATAGTAACATCATATATGAATATAATAACTTTTTCATTAGAATAGGTACGTACCAAACTTGAAATATACAAAAAAAATTGTTTTAAATCAACAAGGTATTCGGAAACTTTGGTTACCTATTTTTTAATTATTTTTTTAAGTCAATAAATTTATAAAATATAATATTATATTATAAAATTTTTATAATCTGTGATGCAATTTATTATTTTTATTTATTAATTTTTCTTTACACATAGACATAATTATAAATATAAACATTAAAAATTAAAAATTAGTTTTACATTCCACAAAAAAATACGACCTAAAATATTTATTCATGCTAAAATACGTATACGTTATACAATATAATTAAGCGGTATTTTCTAATTTAAATATTTGATTTAAAGTGTGTAATAGTAATAGATAGCTATAATAATATGCCGTAACAATTAAATTATTAATTCATTAAAAACAATCATTAAAAAAAAGAAAGTTTTTCGTAAATCAAATAGTTTGTTCATTTTTCAATCATTACAAACGAGTACGACTGCCGCTATCTTTCCAATTATCAAAGTATTGTTTAAAGGCTGTTGGTTCGCCGCCTTCAATAACTCTGATTACCTATAAATGATTAATAAAAGTTTTAAATATCATACTAATTAACTGAATAAAAAACATTTTTGTATACTCTTGTCCATGCCGGATAGTTGTTCTCCTTAATGAAAACTTGTGCGCGTTTTAGAGATTCTACCTTTTCTTGAGTTGTACCTTTTTTGCCAATCCAAACGTATATTCCGGACGAAACAGTGTCCAAAATGAAGCAGTCCTAAGCAAATTCAAAAAGAATAGAAAATTTAATTTAAGAAACATTATCGTGTGTATAATATTATCATTGATAAGACATACATCAGTTTTCAAATGTGACTGAGCAAGAGGCTTTTGATCGATTTTTTCTGATATAATTTTTCCACCTTGTGAGTCTGATATTTTGTACAAGACAGGAGCTGCCTAAAAATTATTTATATAATTCACTAGGTATATACATCAAAATATTTTGAATATATTACTGTTTCTTTTTTCTCAAATTCTTGATCATCGTCTACAGCTGGAGGAACTTGTTTGGAGGATCCAGATCCTAATTCTTTAAAGAACTTTTCAACTTCATCTGGGGTACTTGATCCATCTATAATTTTCAAATATTATATTAGACATGTTAAATTCAAGTTTTAAGTTTATTAATTGTTTTGAACAGCTTTGATTTACTTAGATAGGTACTTATATTTCGTGATAATGATCTTGAAAATTTAACGTACCTACCTAATAGAATACCTCAGTTAAAATCGATATTTTTGTGAAGATTTTATTAAAATAAATACCTATCCTGTTTTGTTTTTATATAATTTTATTAATAATGTTATCATCTATTTTTATAAAATTAAAACATACAAATTAAGATTATAGACAAGTAATTTGTTGTTATATCAAAACAAAATACCAAAAAAAATTTAAAGTTTTACCAAATACTAACAAATTGTATATTAATTAAGATTTAAAAATACATATCATAAAGTATCTAACATTGTTATTAATTTTAATTTTTTTTACTATTTATAAAATTTTCTTTACTAATTAATCTAATCATCTAAACTTAGGTGTAATGTACAACATTTTTAGCTATTTATAAAAACGATATATAATAAATAACTATAGGTTAACAAATTAGCGATGTACATTAATAGATTTAGGATAGTGTTACAGCAAGCAATGAACGATATTGCTTAATTTTAAATTAGAATATAAATATATCATCTTTATTATTCGTTTTTGAATTTAAATTGTTTGAAATAATTAAGAAATGTAGATAAGTATTTTTATTGATCATAATTGGTTTTTTGAAACTCTATTTGTTTTTAAAAACTATACTTTCATAAAACATTTTCAGATATACCTATAGTAATACACTTATATGTGAATAGCAATAAAAATGTTGTTAAGTTGTTACATAACTAGGTATACATCCTATAAAACTCATAGATTTGTATTATTGTTGGGTTAAAAAATTGCATAAGTAGTCAAGTATTATTATGTTAATAATTTACTTATTGCTTACCAACTATGTTTACTTTGGCTCTTCCTGAATGATCTTGATCTCTCACTTGATTAGCGACATTTATAGCTTTTAAACGTTCTGTTCCTTTGGCTTGAGGTCCTACATACACAAAAATTTCTTTACCTGTGTCCAAAATGAAACAATCTCCTTGGTTCATGGACGTCACTTTTGGTTCAATTTGCTTAACTCGAATATTTTTTTTGCCTTTAACTTGGTATAGTTTTTTTTCACCTCCAGCATTTATTTCCGCATGATGAAAACCGGAAGCTATGCCACCAGGCATATAACGTATAGCTAAAGAAAATTAAACATTATTAATATTTATAAGTATAAGTTGGCCTTATTCCATAGCTATATAAATGTATAAAATATTTATTTTTTTCAGTGGTTAATAATTTTAACAAAACAATACAATTTTCATCAAAAGTGAGAAACAAAGTCTAGTTTGTAAATTTAATAGTTTTTGCTTAGAATAAAGTAAATATCTTATAGCTTTTTGCTCCTATTATGTTTAAACTTAATTAAACAAAATGTTTCATATTTGTTCATAATGAATTAATACAATTTTACATACAGTCATACAGAGTCTTCTGAATAATGTGTGACAAAAATAGCAGGGATTACGTAAGAATTAACATATTATAATTTCTGCCATTTTTTCACCCAATATTTGGAAGACCCTATAATCTATATACCTTTGATATATTACTATATTATTATATAATGTACTAACAAGGTGTAAATAATGATAGAAAAGCTTGACTTTCGTGATCCTGAGTTTCTTTATGTTGCACTGGATCTCCACCAAGAGCGTCATCTAATTGAATAGAAAGAATCGCTGCAGCACCAACTTCATCCTTAAAATAAAAATACATTAAATATTTAATCAATTTAGAGTCTAAATTTTAGACAATTAAAAAATTTTAAACTTTATTTACTAACTTGAGATGATGACGCTCCCGACCAATAGTAAATGTCCGATGAAAGCTTGTTGTTTTTACCTTCTTTTGACTAAAAATACAAATGCTTTTGTCATCAAATTAATTGGAAAATAGGTAATAATCTAAATTCTAATACGTGTAATGTGATATATACTATGTATAATGTTTTATATTCTTACGTGTAAAACAATGTACGAGTCTCCAGTGAAAAATTTTCCATAATCCTTTACTGGATAAGGCACAGGTTCAAAGTCCTGTAAAAAAAATAGATACTTAAGTACTCGCTGTATATAAAGAATAAATAATATTTTAAAATATAAAGCTTATTAATATATCTATTGTATTATTATCCACGAACTGACGAACTGTATATTAAAACTAAAAGAAAACAATTGAAAATGAATAGATATGTAGGTATTTGTATTAAACTGTAAATTTTATTAAACGTTCAAAGCTTAGACGTGTAATAAAGAAACACGAAAAAAAAATATATCATCATTTCTCTACGGACTTCTACCAGTTATACTGCAGACGACTTGTCAGATTATCACATAATACACAGCTAACGTCATGTCTATTGTCTACTTTACATTTATTACAACTTTCAAGTTGCCAAGGCAATAATAGTATATATTATTCATATTATTGTACATTTGATCAAATTTGCCAGAAAAAAAAAACACCATTAGTAGATAATATAAAATGTCAGGCTCGAAGACTATTTATATTTATTTACTGTATTGCGTGACTTTTTTTGAAATTAGTCCAGGTATATTATATTTCCACTATCATCAATCAAAATACAACGCGATTACTTTTTAAATGACGTACCGAGATAGTCATTGGTTATAGAATAATAAGTTTTCGTATAAATGTACTCTGTAGCAGTGTAGCGAAAAATTTACGGTTAAAAGAAATTCTAACTATCGGTTGGTTATTATTAAAACATATATTTGAACACCTATGTACTTTTAAACGGGTAATTATTGAAATTTTCTGGTATAGGTGGTTGTTGAGGAAATCGGAAAAAGTCTGTATTACCTACCTGCTACGCTACCTACATTTACTGATCTAATAATAATAGTAATTAGGTATTTATAAACACGATGTACCTACTAATTACTTTAACGAATGCATATTATAGCGAAACGAACTAAAAAAATATTGGTTTATTTCAAATATATTATGTACTTGGTACTTTACTTCTAATTATTATACCGGTATATACATTATAAACACATATACTTTCGAAAAATCGAATAACTTAACCCGCATATATATTTTCTATTCATTATACTGAGTACACTATTACAGACTATAAAATTATCGTTTTAAGTTTAAACCGGAGGCGGTTATAAATAACAGGTGGCAGGTAGTAATTGATATTATTAAGTCATAATATACATGTAAATTATATGGAGCCCCTCGTTAGTTGTTGCCCTTATCCTAAATTTTGTATAGTACTATTAACGCATTTCTCTGCGCTTACTCTGTTGTATTTTCAGGAGTCATGACCTTTACAAATTATAAAAGCTACCGAAATTCTATTAATTTAGTATATTTTGCTCACCTTGATAATTTTATTACCAGCACGAAAGTTTCACCAAGATGTGTTATTATTTTATTATATAAACTAGCTAAGTACTATAGTTAAGTAAATATACATATAAATAACATAATAACTAGATATAACTTATCATGATAAATGTTATTCATATTTAATTTATCTGATACGATAAGCTATTATTGATTTATAATTTTTATATTTTTTGCGTTTAAATATTTGAATTATACATTACGCATGATGACCTATGTTCATTCGAGTAAAGTTTGAAAATTGTGCAAACGATATGATGAGAATAAAAAATGTACATTATTCTTAATTTATTGTTCATTACAAAAAAATGTTCATTCTAACTTTTTTGTTTTAATACATTAATGGTATAGTTATTATGAGCTATGTATTACAGCGAATACATGTCTTAACGAGTGCATAACGAATTTAAAATAAAAAATAGTGTAGGTAGATACCGTTTTCAGCGCTTATTTATAGAATAAAATTATTGTTGGTACTGGAGTACTTAGTACTAACTACTTGTTACCTACCATTCTACTACAATACTATTTATAATTGTTTTTATGATGTAGAGGTTTACTATCTGAAGTAGATGTTTATAATTTTTTTGCCGTGTATTTGGTGTATGGAAATTTAAATGGGATTTATTAAATTTAAACAAAGAAATAATTATATTATTTTGGATCGCACAATTAAGCGGTTTCGATTATGGTCTACTTTAATGTAATATAAATTACGAACAAAAAAGTGTTAGATGTATAGACCTTATTGCAGGCGGCCTGCCGGCCTGACAGTGTGTAATACGAATTGTGTGTAGCTAGGTAGTATATTTTTATACGTT
This sequence comes from Diuraphis noxia, assembly GCF_037042655.1. NCBI lineage: Eukaryota > Metazoa > Arthropoda > Insecta > Hemiptera > Aphididae > Diuraphis > Diuraphis noxia. The sequence goes on along the minus strand of NW_028301715.1, from coordinate 24,084,200 downwards.
TCTTTAACGTTTTTTTAACTTGGAAATTGGAATAATCATTATAATATTGATCCAAGCATGTTTAAATTGTGTATTATATATTTTATATAAATGGTAATATTTAATATTAAGGATACCTAAAACCAATTAACCATAATGCAATTAAATTATGGGCATTATTGCCTTAAAAAAAGATTAGAAATAACTGCAATTAAAATTCATAAGAAATAAATTTATTAAAAATATAAACATGAATCGACCATGAAAATCATTATTCTACGTAATACGTTACTATTTATGATTGCATATTGCATTATTGTATTATAAATTGTATTTGTTAGACACATAATACATATATCTTTGAGTGTAGCATTATAGGACTGTATATATATAGTAATTAGTATAGAATCTTTGTTACATACACGGTGAACCTGTCTTTTCATGTTTTTCCTTAAAAATAACTTAGAAGAATATGGAAGCTTACACGATGAATATTGGATAGCAGATTAATGTATTGTATGCATGTGTATTATTGTGCATGTTTTATGTAAAACATTTATATATAAACATGAAAACAATATTTTTAACAAATATAATGTACAATTATCGTGTATGTAACTGTAAGATGTATTGTTTAAATAACATTTGATTTAAAAATAATCTGCATAAATAATTAAGGGTTAGGTAATTCACTAGGTATTCACCTAGTTCAGGCATATACAAGATATATAATACACGTTTTTACTTTAGAGTTAACTGTATACTCAAAACGTTCGAGAAAATTTAATAAAATATAATAATGTTATATGAAGTTATATTATTTATAAATAGAGAGATCGTCTGATAGTGTTTATAGCTCGTAGTTAAAAAAAAAACATGTTTCTATGAAGGTTATTCATATTAAAACAGACAAAATAAACGTTCTGAAAAAAAATCTTTACATTCTACTGTCATCGGTATTACTCTGCAACTGACTCAACTGACTGTAGTCGTGGATTATAGTACCTAAGAACAATCTAGCTGATGGGTGGTGTTATAATTTTATGATGTTCTGCAAAATTACAAAACATAATATATATATTATTATTACTGTCTAGTTAGTATATAGATTATAAGATAGTAATACAATTTCGCGTATCATGAAGTATTTGCAACTTTGTTCGAAAGGTAATGTAATGATAGAATATAATAAAAAAAACTCTTAATTTTAATTACCCGCCTAACTAAACGGCTATACATTCTTATTATTATTACCAGACTCTATAGAAAATGAATTAATTGTTTTAACGAATAAATAATAAATAATTATATAACATACATATTACAAAATACAAAAGGAAAACTATATTTGTATTCGAAATTATATGTAGCATAATAACATTATTTTCTATTATCTATATAGATTTTGAAATTTTTACGCTCACACATGGTATCCTTGTGTAGTTATATTATTGTAGTAATACATATTAACGTTAAACGTATTAAATACAAGGACCTAATAAATAGTAAAAACAGTTGTGAATAAAAAAACGTAAGAAAATGTGTATAAAAATTACCAAAAGACAATGAATATTGTGATTGATCGTTTTATTTTTTTATTGAGTATTTTAATATTATACCTGTGTCACAACGGTTAATATGTTATTTTAATCAATAGAGCTTTAAAAAAAAAATTTTTTTTTTACAAAACACGCAACTTTAACTTGATATTATTTTGATACTATATTATTACATAGTATGTTAATTGATTTTACTGTACATTTTTACACCTGGCATTTGTCAATAGAATGGAGAAATTAGATATTATTGCATATGATATATATATTATATTGTGTATCAAATATCAAATAATTTGAAATACTTAATTAGTATAGGTACCTATATAATATATTTATTTTTTACCAGTCTAACATTATTTTATTCCGAAATATTATATAATTTTTTACTTATTATTATAAATATTATTTTTCAAAATAGGCTCGATGAATAATTAATTTCTGTGTTAAAATATTTTATTTTGTTTTCTATATAATTAATAAAATGACGTTATTACAGCTACATAAAAAATGAAAAACTATTTACTAGAATTCTTAGTTAGTAAATTTAATTAATATAATTATACATTTAATATTAAATTACGGGTTTCATTAATGATAATTATATAGTGGGTAATTCAGTTAATTGGAAAGAAGATATCAAGTTTTTGAAAAAAAAAAAATATGATTCTCATGTAATATTATGTTTCAATACAGTCTTCTATTGAGATTGATAATATCACTTAAAAAATATACAGTACCTATTTCTCTTTTACTATTAAACACTTGATCACTTAAAAAGTATTAACCTTTTTCTAAAATGTTTTTTTTTATTATTATTTTACATGTATATTATGTATAAATATTATTTTTTTTAAAGTTACATTGAAAACGTGAATCTTTTTTAAGAAAATTAGTGTTTATCCTAAAAAGAGTCATCCTGTATAAATTTAAAATATTTCGGTATACTGTGGATCACTTGTTTAAATTTTAAATGTAGAAAATATCTTCGATAAAATTACGTTAATTTTGCAATTTGATAGATTTGAATTAAGAATAACAATAGAGATATACAAGAGGACACTCATAATTTAGGCTATAGGATTCTGGTTTTATAAAAAGAGAAAGTTTCATACAATTATTAAAAAAAGTAACACTTTCACGTTTCATTATTATAATATTGCGTAGGTTTTATGAGGATGTGAAGTTAGATTAATATAAGTTTTACCTCGATTCTCCAAATTTTGAGTCCAGCAGTTTTGCCGGCAGATTCAAACGCGGGATGCATAACTGACGTCCGGACAAGAGCAGGCGATTTTGAACTTGACGAACCCGTTGACGCCGCTTCGGATGACGAGAAAGTAATAAACAGTATCAATTGTAGGAGCGCTAGTAGTGAAGTCATTCTATTGTGTTTTGTAGTCGACGTCATCGTGACGTTTCGCTTGCCTAAAAACAAAGTTAATTACAAAATGAGTAATATGACAAATACATTTTCGTAATAACTGGATAATTCCCGAGCAATCCAAATTATTTCCATTTCATAATGATCTGAAAATGAGTATTACACTAGTTTAATGATTTCATGGGTCTGCATGAGTGTTTTTACTATTTTGCATAAATATATAAATAATTATAATCAAATAGTTAGTTAATAATGAGTAATGAGTATATCTATATGTAGATAAGATAACATTTAGCGAATCCCAAAAAAATACTTCGGAAAAAAAGGACTTCGCAGAAAAACTAAAATAACTAAGATATATTTAAATATTAAATTATTTTGAATCTTTTTGTTTATTTTTTTAAATTTTATTTAAATTTTAAATCATATAATATTATTAATTTTTAATTATAAGTAATAAGTAGAAAGCAAATATGTAATAGTAATTAATGTAAATTTAATGTGTAACGCCGGCTAATAACCATGTAGTTGATGCCATAAACAATTAATAAAAAAAATAAAAATATTATATTAATAATCCTCATAGTATTCTAGGAAACTTTGTAAAATCTTCGCGGGGCATTTTCAAGTAAAATATGCGTTTTTCCCCTTGTATAGTATAGTTGTTTAAGTAAATGTTTCTTTCGCATAAACTATTTTCACCACTTTTATTTAATTTAAAAATGTCTAAATCCTATTGTTATCTACGTGTATATACATGTGTACCTATATTTAATCATACCTATTTATTAATAGCTATATTATTTTTTTAGTGTTTGATACTTTAATTATAATTGTTTACATATTGTGTTACGTACTGACAGTATTATTCGGAGTCGGTAAATTGCGTCCCCCAAAAAAGGTCATAGTTATATACTATAGGTACGTAAATTGCGTCCTGGGATTATTTGAAATTTATGTAAATTGTGGCCTGGGATATTCCAATTTCCGGTCGGTTGTACAATTTAAAGATAAGTATTAATCTTTGAATGATCGATTTAGATAATAATATGTTCACTAATATAATATATTACTATTAGCAGCCAGTGTGCATTTGATCGAAGACTTAATTTAATAACACATTTTTACGGACATAATATTACTAATTGGCAATTGCTAATAATAGTAATAATATATTTTTTAATTTAAAAAAAAAAATAGCAAAACCAATATTCTTAATCATACCAATATTATATTGACAGCCCTAAGTCTGAAAAATGGGAAGGAAAATATTGATTTTAATATTATTGATAAAAAATATTTGAGTAGGTAATAAAAATTATACCCAGGCCGCAATTTACGTATATATAAAATATAGCCAGGCCGCAATTTACGTATGTGAAAAATATGACCGGGCCGCAATTTACATAAAAAATTAAAAATGGGCCGCAATTTACAGCGATCCGTATTATTAGTACCTATTTATTCTTTAAAATTTAAAGGAAACGCGATCACTGGATGTTATTTTCCTCATCCTTTTCATGTATTAATTGCTTGTAGTACATATTCATATATTATTCCCATGGGCATATATATATTTCTTATAAAAAGAGATGAAAATGTTTTTTGAAATTTGGTAATTTTTTGGGATAAATTAAGATATTTTCAGACCGAATTATGTGTAACTTTGCGTCCATGGGACTCAACTGATATACATCCGAAAATTCGATACATCGCAATATTTTTTATATTATCATAGGTCACATTAATATTTCAAGAAATTAAAGTACATAAACTATAACTCATAGATAAGATAATTATATGTTATTGGTAAATTAAATAAAAACAATATAATTAATTATTTTAATTTGACAAGGTTCGTTATTTGCAAATTATTAAAATAATATTTAATTGCGTAATAAATAAAAATTCTTTAATGTTTATTTAAAATAATAAATCACTTTAAAACGGTTTTTATATTTTTAATGTATAGATTAGCATTTGGTTGTTTAATAAAATAAAAGAATATCATATTTATTATTGTATAATTGTATTTTACTAAAAATGTAACGCTAGTGGCCCGTGTTGTCGAAGTGGAAATTTATTTATGTAAATTTCAAGATCAATAAAAAAAAAATAAATAAATAAAAGAATACCCAATCTAACCTACCTAATACATATTAAATATATTGTGTCTTTTAAATCAAATACGAAGCAAATGTTACTCATAAAAAAATAAATTAATTAATAGGATATCAATATATTTTTACTTTAATATACCGACTTATACCTATTTACCTGTTAAAAGTATTAACCATTGAAGCTAACAAATGGTATGAAAAATGTCTTGAATTAAGTCGTGAAATGTAATTATATATGATAATACTGATGGAGGTTTTTTCTAATCGAAATGTACAACTTAATTTTACCTATATGTTTTTAACTTCAACCTACTTTTGTTTCTATCTAAATCAGTTCATTATATTATATACATGAATATTCATTATCTATGAAACGTTGATTGTAATATTATCGACTAAAATTGTGTAATTTTTAGTATAGTTATTATTATAATACCACTATTTATTATCATCATCATCACTATACACCGGATGAGACCTTGAGTTTGTTTAGCATTAGCAATCAATGTCAAATGTCAGAGTTTTCCAAAATTTACTACCTAACAATTATACACGGAACTTCGGATTACGAATCGCTCAAATACTCCACGGATAGTGCATTATATTATATTGTGTTCCTATACAGGATCTTCCAAATTTTGCGTGACAATAAGGGATCGCGTATAAGAACTTATATTATCCCTATCAGTTTTTTTACATGAAATTTTGAAGACCTTGTGTGGTGCTTACACAATATAATTATGTTTTATTATATAGTCAGTAACAAACTTTAACGTTATATATAAAAAAATATATAAAAATTAAAATCAAGTTTACTAAAATTCAGCTTAACCAATCAAAAATACGTCATGCTAATATTAGATATAAAACAGGGGATTACGTGAATATTTTTTAAATATTATGTAATATTATTATTATTATTTATAATATGATTTAGTAAAATTTCGATAACATAGTTACAATTCATACAGCCTAGCTAATACCGTAGATATAAGTAGTTAATTTTGCATTAAGTGGGTTACCTATCTATTATGAAAGAGATTTATCTCTCAGTAGATACGAGTACCTACTCTAATTAATTGATATTGTTGTGAACAAAACAAAAATTATTCATTTTGATGCTAAAGTACTCCATGCTATTATTATTTTTGACACATGGTACACATTATAAATATTATAATATGACGTACAACGACTAATTAACATATAAATGGTAAGATGCAACGGAATAAAAATAATATAATATATCGCATGAAAACATTTTATGTTACATTGGTTGGTACCTACGTAATAATATGTCTATATGAAATACCTATACTCAAAATCGTAATTGTGACGAATTTTATCCTAATATTATTATTTCTGCTGACTCCACCCGTCCGCCGTTTGCACTCTTACTTAAAATGTACCAATGTATAACAGTACAACGTGCGTGCGTGTTCTGCTGTCTATTGACCGTTTGAATAATACGACATCAAGCAGGTATACGTTTATACGTAATAATATAATGATTACTAAATTTTTTTTTTTGTTTTTTTTTAAGCATATTGTAGTATGCGTGTGCATGTAATAGATATACTGAAATTATTAGTGTCGTGGGAATTTTAGTTCTATATAGTTGTTTCGTCAGTTGTTCGTTCACTTGTTTTTCCGTCCATTAATTGTACATATTCACTTAGGAAATATTCACCGATGATTTCATCATGAAGGTTTTTCTTCGTCGATTTTCGTCAGCATCAGTGTTTCTATATATTACTATAGATTGCTAAACTCGATGTTCTTTATATTATTCAGCACATTAGCATACTTATATAGCAACGTTTGAGCTGTGGCCACTGATTTTTTTTGTATAAACACATTATTTTGAAACAATAATATATTATCATCTCGTCATGTCGTTGATTAGGCTTCCATCATTACCAATCTCACTTTTTTGTTAAGTGCAATGGCTTAATTGTGAAGGTGAGCCTTCAATTTTCCCTCATGATAAGCCAGTAGTAGAAATATTTAGATCTTTCAAAATACAGAAAGGATGAATTAGGCAAATTTATAAGATAAAAATATTTTTGAGGTCTGTAGTAGCGTGAAATTTAGCCTCACTCCTCAGTCACGTGTGCTGAGTTCAAGCATCAGCCGGTGTCACTAGATCCCGGATGGGTGACCACCTGGGTTTTAGTGACAAATTTTCTCTACACTACTAACTTATCATATACCCACGCCCAAAATGAAAACCTACTAAATGACATTAAAATATTCTATGACTAATCATCATAGTTAGTTTATTAAAAAAAAAAAATTTCTCTATGTCATATTTCAGAATTTTGTCAACGTTGTCGTATCTCGTATTATCTGGATTACCATACAGTATAGTACACTGAATATAATGTATAGGCATTAGCAAGTATTCAGGTATACATGAAAAAAAATTGAATTTCTCAGATTTTACAAAAATATATAGTCTATAACCATCAAATTATATAATACCTATGACATCATAACTTATATTTTACGTCATATTATACTCTTAAGAATATCCTATTTTCTATAATTATATTTATATAGGTATTAGGTGATAAAGTTGTCGTCATTGTTCTACATCTGAAACCTAATCAATGTTATTAGTTATATTGGTCACGAGCTCTGCTCTTACTATTTGTAATATGATGCGACTGATTCACTCGATAAAATGTAAAATAAAATGTTCTCCAATAATACTTATGTTGATAATACGTCATTATGCGAACAGACACACTGCAATTTACATTTTACAATATATTATACACTTATTAACTATTGTTTATAATAAGCACTGTCTATATAATTAATTATAACGTTTGTTTATTTATGTATACATTTATGTAAAGGTGTGAGTCGTGAGGACAAAAATATATGATTATAGAGAACACCCAACTACAACATACACATAATAATTATAATCTATAGTGATGTAATGATTTATATATTTTAATGTAAAGCAATATTGAAACAACTGCTTTTAAAACAAACAATACTAAAATACTTAATAAGTATTGATCTCTAAGACAGTCCTGCACAGGAACACTAAAGTTGCTGGAACCAACAAAATATAAGGAAATTAAAGTATAGAAATAAATATAATCCGATTTAAATTAACTCATGCACAAAAACATTTTACTTATGTATTATTATTATTAAATCATATACGCTGTTAAATTATAAAAGCAAAATTTTAATTTTGGCTAATTAGGTCTTTTTTTATGTTTGAAAAATATTGTAATTTATTAGAACTTAGAAGGTAGGTAAAAAGTTATTTTAAATAAGCCAAAGTGTTTTGTGAACTTATTAATATATTGAAAACTTATAATAATAGTACAAACAATATTCGATACTTTTTTTTGAGACAGTTCAAATAATTTCTTAAGTATATATCACGTGTAGAGCCAACACAGTGGCGCCGAACAAATGAAAGTCCAACGGCCTCAAACCCCCCATGTGGCCACAGGCCCACAGCCAATTATAGTCTACATTTATTTTCGCTATGGAAATACAATGTTTGAAAATCTAATTTGTTCAACTTCCAAAAGAAGCATCGATAACACAACACATCGTAATTTATTACATGCAGTTTGATTAACTCATATACAAATACCCATGTAATAAGTATGTATAATTAGATATTAAACATGGCCTAATCTAAACATTGCAGGCCTCACCCTTGAGTTTATCTATAAAAATTTTAGATTTGCATATAATTTTGTTCTGTTTCGACTGTTTCTGTCGTCCAAAGAAATTTATTAAGTTAAATCTAATGAAATATAATATATAACATTAACATGTGTTCAACATGTATTATTATAGATTCTAACCAAATTATGTTTTATTTTTTCTGTGCTTAATTATGTACAATTAATAGCATATAATATATATGATAGGTGTACTATGACCAGTGGCGTAGCCAGGGGGGGGGTTTTGGGTGTTATAACCCTCCCCCTCAGCCGTATTTATATCAAAAATATAATGTTTATAATATAGGAATACAATCATTTGGTCGTGGTAAAATGTATTCTGTTATTAAAACCCCCCCCCCTAAAAAAAATCCTGGCTACGCCACTGACTATGACGATGGTTTGGTAAATATTTAAGAAGTAGGCGTAAAATAATTTTAATTTAATATCATATTTAAAAACATTTTAATAAACTATAATCAACATTTCTGGTTAAAATTGAAATTATTTTGATAAAAATAAACATCTAAAAATGTATAATAATACATACTTATTAAAGCTTATAATTTATTATTGAAGTAATCATAAAAAATTAATATGTACCTAGTATTAAATTAAATGCCTAAATAGTAATCATTTTATATCTTACCTCAAATACACGCAATTAAGAATTGTATTTACGGCTGGAACCCGACTGAGCGCGATTGACGTTTTTCACAACCCGATTGAGCATGGTTGGAATCAAACAATTGGAACCCAAAAAAACCCAAAAAACAACACGATTGAGCACGAAAATAGGTGCGACGTTGCCATTTTGTATCGTATAATATTAATATTAAAAAATAAAATTTGATTGCAGTACAATATTTTTCTCTTGGCAAGAATAGATTGTTGCCCAATCATTTTTTGTACAACACCATTTCAACAATTCACCATTTTTCCTGGATCCAGTAAACCTGTATCCCAATAAACCTGTACTTGAAAGCTCCAACATTTGCCAACTCTTTACCTCTCTCGGGTAAATAATTTTTATTTCATTATTTTCCATATTTTATTGTAAAATTCGCACACTACCGCACTACGAGCACGCGCGAGACAACAGAACAGACTAACTGTGACCAAGTCTTATTTACAGCATAGGTACATACAATAACAGTTAATCACAATTTAGTGCAATCGTTGTAGATAAAATTCTGTTTTCCTATGTATCCCAGTTATTTTCAACTTCCGTGGGTATGCCTACCCATCGATCGATAGTAAAATCGTTTTCGACTAATATAGTAATGTGTTAGTAATTACCTATTGGTAATATCTACTACACAACATACGTAGGTACTAGTGAAAATCTGACAACGTTGTATACAATATTTTTATTTTTTTATCGTGCTCAATCGGGTCGTCTAAAAGGTCGGCCGATAACGACCGTGCTCAATCGGGTATCACCGGTATTTACCAGGACTGCTCAGGTTCTGTAAAACGAGTACCTACTACTTGTTTGAAATGAAAACAAATAATGATCTAAACAGTAGGATGGCCATGTAACAGGCAAAACTTGATCTATTGTATGCTGCCACATATTTGACCTTTCGTATGATGTCAATATTTATACATGTGAAGGGAAAGGAATAATGGTAGTAGGTAGGTACAGTAGGTATGTACATACTATATACATATATGTGTTTATATATTCTTAATCATCAGATATTCATGTATCGATATAATGATAATGATAACCTTTGTATACTAGGAAATTTGTGAGTATTAAAAAAATCACAACCATTCAAAACAATATCAACTAAATTAAAATAAGATATGTACCTAGTTCTGTTTAATATTTATGTATAATTTGCAATGAATTAAAATGAAGTAAACAAGACATATATAACATATTAACGTTATACAATAATAATGTGTTACAATAGTACAATACATATAACATTACATGTTTTGAGTACATAATTTTAAGTCATTGTAAATTATAACATAGGTAAACATCAATCAGAATTTAGAAATACATATTTGGACAAGAAAATTTATAAGTATAAAAGAACAATGTCAAAGTGTAAAGTTCTTAGCATTGGTTGTATATTATAATTGAGAAAATAAGTAGGTACCTAACAATTTACTATTTAGTTTAATTATAAATGGTTTTTTCAGAAAAAAAACATTATTATCGGTATAAATATAGTATTTAGAATTATAAATATTACTTTTAGATTCTGAACGAAGTGATGAATGTATTGATTTTACAATGATGTGTGTTTTTTTTTTTGTGTGTCTGTGTACAGCATAACTAGTCGAAATAATGCTTCAATTTCAAACTTTGGGGGTGGTCTCCGATGTAAAAGTGAAGATCCTTGGTGCATTATAGAGGTCAAAAGTAAACATTTTCCAACAGTTTTCAAAAAAATCGAGAAAAACAAAAAAAAAATGACAGAAAAACGAGAAGTTTTACGCAAAATCAGTTTTCGACCAAATCGATTTTTTTATATGGTTGTAATTCAAAAATTAATCACTGTAAATACTTGAAATTTTCACCAAATGTTAATGTTAGTGTTATCTATATACAGTTTAATTTTCAAAAAATTTTGAATTTTTTTAGAGTTATTTATAGACCACTGAAATTTTAAATTTTTTTTTTGAAGTATCGGTAAAAAAATGTTAGACGACCAAAAAAACTTGAAAATTTAATAAACGGTTCCTTATGAGTTGTTCTTATTGTAGCTAAAAAAAATTAAAAATCGCAAGTCACAATTTTTTTTTATAAGCGTTTATAGTTCAAATTTTATACGAAATCTGTCGAAAACGCGAAAATTTGCAAGTAATTTTGAAGTTGAAAAATCATAAAAATTTTTGTATTTATAACTAAGGATTAAAAATACAACAAGTTTTCTATTAGTTTTCCTTTAAGTAGCTATAGAGAAAACTCGAAACATCATTATAGGAAAAATTTAAGTGCGTTTGAATTTTAAATTTTTACGAAATAGTGTAACGATAACGATTTATCTTCAAACGATTTTAAATATTTGTAATTATTCAAAAAGTATAAGTCATAGATACTTGAAAAATTTTACCAGTTGTTTAAATCGGCATTTTCTTTACACGATTTAATTTTCAAAATATTTTGACTTTTTTTGAGGTATTTATAGACAACTGAAATTTTCAATTTTTCTGAAATTTTTTTTTTGAAGTGTCGATAAAATTTGTTGGCCCTATCAAAATACTTAAAAATTTAATACAAAGTTTTTCATAAGTTATTCTTATAGTGATTAAAAAAAAAATAAGAATAGGTACGTAGGTACAATTTTTTTTATTAGTATTTTAAAGTTCAAATATTGACTTAATACGTAAAAATTACGGCAATGTTCAAATTATCTTATAGATAGAAATGCATAAAAGTTTTTCTTTTTAAATCTAAGATTTGAAAATTTAATACAAGGCTCCTATCATATTTTTACAATAGCAGTTGAAAAATAAAAGAAATATATATGAATAATTTTTTTTTTAAAAGCATTCAAATTTTGAATTTTGACAAAATATATAAAAATCACGAAAATTCGCAAATTATTTTAAACTAGAAATTCATAAAATATTTTCCTTTTATATATAAGATTTGCAAATTTAATACAAGGTTCCTAAAATATTTTTACAATAGCAGTTGAAAAATAAAAGAAATGCATATAGTCACATTTGTTTTTTACAAGCATTTAAATTTTAATTTTGACAACATATGTAAAAATCACGAAAATTCGCAAATTAATTTAAGCTAGAACCTAATTAAAGACAGATAAACCGTCTCCGTTCAGAATCGTTTTTCGTATACAATGATACCTATCAACCTATCATTGCATTCAAATTTAACCTACCTTAGTCAGGGGTCCACCCCACCCCCAATGTACAGCAGAGCGATACCCACTTACCCGCATTTTTTTTATTTATTCAAATATCCAAAACAACACATGGGACATTGTTCTACGTAGTATCTACTTATATGGTTATATATTATATTATATTAATTTTTATTAGGTAGATAAAAAATAATAGTTATTAACTTCAATAATATATTACCATTCATTTTTAAGTTTCGTATTGTTGGTTGTATAAACACGTTGTTATGTAAAAAATCTAATATATTTAAGATATGTTTATAGTTTGTTAATATATTTATTAATATATCAAACACTAAATATAAAAATAGTAACTAAATTTAAATAACAAAAAAATTGTGTACCCAGTTCAAAATAATATGGAAAAAGATTGTAAAAATACAGGTAAAATAAAAAATAATTTATGAAATTTGAGAATTTAGTGGTGTAATAGTTGCATCAGAAGTTCTTAAATAGTACAATATTATACAATGTATTTTAAGATGTTGAAAACGAAGTATGGAAAACAAAATATTTGCTGATGCAGCACGAATGGCGTTGTCAGCAAAATACAATAGGTCGATTGGAAATTCAGACGATGAAACTCCAATCCCAGCTAAAGCAACAATCTCAATTTTGTTCAAAAGCTGGGTACATATTAGGTTATTGTTTGTGGAAGGCCACTCAAATTCCAGACGTCATCAACATAATTCTTATTAAAGTAAATATACCTAACAAGAATCAAATTATTAAACTATTATATCCTCTAATTAAGCTGTTATCAACAGTGTATTGTCGTATTGAAAAATATATTATCATAAACAAGTAATAATAGACAATAGTAATGTTAAGAACTATACATTTAAATTATTTATAAGTTATAGTATACATTTAAATGCAGGCCATTTAATACTGTTATCATTTCTAAAATATCTAAAATAGTTTTAAAAAATAATATGCGGTCCGGCCGGACCGTAATTGTAAGGTAACGGACCAAACTAAAAAATACGGGTTTTTAATATGCAAATGTATGCTTTGCGTGGCTTTACAGGCTTACATGACGTAGCACTGATTATTAAGTTGGTGAGGCAGCTACCTATTTGTTTTAAATTTTTAATATATAACGTTTATTTTTTTTTTTTGTTCTTATAAACATTGGCGACAAAGGCCATTAGTTACAGTTATTCATAAATCCATTTTTTTTTTTAGATTTAAATTTTATTTTACAGATTTGTTTTGCTTACTGCTTAAGAATTTAAGGATTTGTGTGGTGGTAATAGTTGCGTCGGGTCCGAGGGCTGCATCTAGTGTGTTGGGTATTTCGAAATGTCTTTATCATCTGCGTATTGGAGGCATTCTGTAATTACATGGTTAACTGAAAGTTCAGTTCCACAAGAAGTGCATTGTGGTTTTTCTCCTTTGTCCATGAGGTATCCATGAGTTAGACGGGTGTGACCGATACGTAGTCTGTTTATAATTACCTTGTCCCTTCTATTCGGAGGGAAATTTGGCCAGTTGAAGATTGAGTTTTTTATTCTTCTTAGTTTGGTCTTCTGATTGAACCAGTGCGTTTGCCATTTTAATTTTATGCGTTCCTTGATTAGGTTTTTGAAATCTGCGTATGTTGTTATGTTTAATTTTTGAGCGTCTGAAGATTTTGCCGCTTTCTTGGAGTATTCGTCTGCTTATTTTGTTTTATTTATTGTTAATATGGTTCTAAACATTTATAAACTATAATATTGCATATATTAAAATACTATTAAAAAATAAATAATAATACCAAATTGTTTAATTTATAATATTTTAAATATTAAAGTTTAATTAACGTGCGTGTATTATACATGTATATTATATTCTGAAGTATTTTTTAAACATCTTATTGTTTATTATGTTAATATTTATTAAATACTGTATGTTTTTGAAAATATTAATTTATATATTACAGTCGCGGTGTAATAGATACATTATACAACGATAGATACTTACTTCCCTTAACACACGCATAGTAACTAAACACTTTCGGACTTTGACCTTCGCTCTAATGTTTACATTTTTCTCACTATCACGAACAAATCTGCAAACAATTAATGATAATATATCTCTATTAAGCGAATTTCATACGTATTTCCTGTATAATAGTTGTATTTACGGATAGTGTTAAAAATTTAATTTCGTAATATTCTTTTGTATATTTCTATAGGACAAAATATTAGAACTATCCGAAATTATGAGCGGTGTACTCGCGTCATTTAATGATACCTATCAATCAAAAATACCTATTACGGATACAGAAGAAACAAGATTTGTACTGAGCATCATAGGATTGGTAGCCAATTTGTCCACGGTGGACGCAGGTCAACGATTCTTTTCACAAACTAACAGCGGAAAAAATGTGATTCGACTTATAGTTTGTATACTAATTCGCATTCCATCTCCGTCTGCAAACCAGTTGAAAAAGTAAATAATTACCGGTAAAATACGATTGAGAACGGTATGATTGAGAATGTTATTTTTGGTAACACGATTGAGAACGCTTGAGTTTTTTATTTTTTCCCAACTTTTCCAAATGTAATTGATCGATAATATATGAGCACAATAATCTGTTGATATTTATCGTACTTTTATCGGATTAGTCGGATGTTAATAGTAACTTAGAAACCTGATACGAGAGGATGACGGTTAGGTTTTGCAGTCGTCGCCCAAACTATCCGTCACTTAATAATATTATAATATACTACGTGTAGCATATTCCTTTGAAAATGAAAAATAATGAAATAAAAATATTATATTTATTTCATTTTTATATATACACTATTAGCTATACTGGTATTAGATATTTTTATAAATTTTACATATTTTACATATCTTATTCATGTTATATATTACATAGTATTAGCCGTTTAAATGTATACGATTATAATTATTAACTTATGAGTTATGACTTTTTTCAAAAATATTTATTTTATGTATACTGAATTTTTGTTCGTAAATTCGTTCTCAATCGTATTGTTTTTTGGGTTTTTTTTTTGGGCCAGCCGTAAGTTCTTTGTTAATTTTAAGTGTTCTCAATCGTTCGGCCAAAAAGATATAACGTTCTCAATCGTTCGATAGCCATGATTACGTATCATAGTACGTTATAAAAGTATTATGTAACTTGTAATATATATATATGTATAATGTATATACATATATTTTTTTAATTTTATTTTAAACGCCATACAGCTTTTACAATATATTACTTATTAATGAATATACATTAAGTATAACATTTTTTTTTATATACATATCCAAACATAACACATTGAATATCAATAAATTAAAATTATACAGTAGTACATAGTAGGCTCCTGAAAATTAAATTTAACGGAACAAAAACCTAAATTAGAAAAAAAATGTTTAACTAGTTTGACTATTAACTAAAGATATAGCTCTCCTTAAAAGATCATCATCCAAATAATTTGTTGACACTGAAGCAAGGTAGTAGGGGTCACGAGAACGGGTTGTACCTGGAATACGAAAACCTATTCTAGATAACAAGTCTGGCGAGTCAATTACACCAGAGACTAAACCATTTAAAAGTTTAATATCACTCATATTTCTTCTTTCGCTTAGGGTTAGGGTGGATAAATTGAGTGCTATTAAGACGGGTTTATAGTCATGGGGTTCATGATTAATGCCCATAGATCGATAAACCATGTTTAAGAAACGATGCTGAACACGTTCAATTCGAATAATATCACGTTTAGTCCTTGGAGACCATACCACAGATCCATACTCTACAAAATTATCTAACTAGAGTAGTATATAATATTAACAAACATCTTATATATATATTATGTGTGTATATAGTATTATAGTAAATAAACTAGGACCCTAGATTTCAATCTTTTTTACTCAATAATGTACAAAAAAATAGTTTTTAATACGATTTTATGTACCTACGTTTTTCTTTCTGTCATAAGGTCGTATTCACGGCTGATAATCAAATTTTATTGTGATCTGCAGATAATAATAACTATACCTATACCGGCTATACCTATATCATAATATTAAAACTCGGTTATCGTTGTTAAAAATTACTTCGAGCAGCCACCGACCGATGTTAGACTTTTATTAGTTCTAAAATCTAAAATATGTGAAAAAATAAATCTTTGCAGTTTATGAACAACCTATCAAGAGTTCTTCAAGTGGTTTATAGTGTCGAAAAGTTAGGAAAATACCTACTGTAATTACTAATTATCGTATTATACATTGGAAGTAAGAAATTCAAGTTAAAGGAAAATTAATTTCATATTGTTATAATTTTGACGTAATCATTTCGCGATTGTATTATAAAGCAGCTAAAAAGGAAGTACCTATTCCCTATAATTGTTAACTCGATTGTATAATTAATATTTTAGAATATCGTATTCTGCATTATACAACGTAAGCAATTATACAGTTACAACATCAACACAGATTGTAAATGCTGAATTAATAGCTGTGATAAATAATGACATTAAAGATGGAGCCAACACGAGTATTGAACCCGATCTTAGGTATTTTGCACTAAAACTACTCCAGTCACTCGTTCGTAATGTTTGTAATAAAGCAGCATATGATATACTGTCAAATAACGTAAGTTTTAAGATATTTCGACTGAATTTTTATATGACTAGTTTTTATTTTATGTGCATTTTAATTTGTTTTAATCTTATCACACTTAACGAATGGTTAATACGTACATCGGAGGAATTCAATAAAAATCTGTACAAATTTCTTACAGTTATTTTTTTTTACAACAAACTTTTTTATTCAAAATTCCTGTTTAATATTTTTACAAAATACTTATATTTATATCTTTATCTGTATTTGATGTTTCTATCATTCTATCTAATATTATTATACCTAAATATAAAAATAAATTTATATAGTCATTAAGTATAAAATCCCGTATTTACAATCACTTTACAGATCGAACTGTCCCGATTAGTAAATTTGGCATCCGCAGTTGACGTCGAAACCGAAAATATATCAAGAAATATATTAGACGCTTTCAGCAAAGCAAAAGAACAATTTGAAACCAAAATTGACATGTCACTATAATAAATTATATACCGTATTATCTCAGTTAATATGTTAATATTTACTGAAATATTAAAAAAATTTAGTTTACATAACATTCCTATTATATTTTGTTACATGTATAACTATTAAAAAGATTTTTATTATTAAATATAATTTGTTACTTTTGAGCAGTGTGCACTTATATAGCCACTAACAAACTTTTCACATTTCGCAATACAGTTAAGATATATTTTGTAAAACAAAAACAAATAACGTCAATATTAACATTTACATTTGTTCAATACTTGAAAGTAAGTAGCTGATTGAAAATTTGTTGTGATGATAGAGTGGAATATAATTTTGCTATCGGTTATTGACACGCTGTCGACCGTCTGATGGCCATGACGATATGAGACGACAGCGTATAACGGCATAGTTTATTAGTAGCTACATTTTAAGTTATTGTAAGGACTCGTCATAATATGTGGATGCTCCAATTATATTCAAACAAAAGCATTGCACAGAACGGGGCGGCGAATTAGCGAATTGAAAAAAAAATATGATATCATATATTCATATGTGTGTACATACCTACTGGCCTACTGTAGTTGTACAAAAGTTCATTACGATAATAGAATATCTGAATATAAAATATAGTTATAAATACATATGCTGGACAACACGATCGTATAATATTTAACTTTTAGACAATGCTGAACGGTAATCGTTTTGCAGTGGTGTATAAGTATCGCAAGCCTTTACATTAATAACTATCATAAGATATGATTATATACCGTGATACATTTTAATTGAGATTGAGATGTGATTACACAGAAATTATGCGATCCAATAAAACAGACAGCGTATGTCCTCGCGATGTATAACACACAACGTCTGTCGTCTGTTCAAATATTGTGTTTGTGTACAACTTGTATGTGAATTTTATTTATATATTATAACATCATAACGACGATGGTATAATATTTCTATATCGTACGGAATGTACAGAGCAGAGCAATAATAAAAATCGGTTTAATATACTAATACCAGTAATGCCTAATGTATTTTTGTACGTGACGCGATCGCCTTATTAAGTTGTTGTATCGTTGCGCAGAGAAACACAGTGACAGTTTAGACATCGAAAGAATCGCATGAGATCTTATAATTGATACGGGAACCGATATAATTGAATTTCAGTAGAAAACGTGTAATTTTTGTGCGTGTGACAAGAGGGTGATGGGAAGAGATTAGAGAACCGACTAACTGGGGAAAAATTAATACCAGTCCAGGCGCACAGCCTGGTTAGTGCGGTTAGTCGCGTAAGGCCGCCGCTGTAGTACCTATAGGCCAGCAAAGTATCTTCGTCGTCATCGTCGCCACCGCCGCCGCCGCAATATCGTCGTCGAAATGGTAGTCGACATCCAGTCAGCGGATGCGGGCACGCGGTCGCTGTTGGGCCTGCAGTCATCGATATAATCAGCGTGACGGCGAACGACGATACATATTATGAGCGCCGACCCTGCGGTCGTTTTGGCCGCAGTGCATCGCCGCCCAGGTCGGGCCCGTCGTCATTACAGGTGGTTAATGAGCACCACCAAGGCACCGACACAACCGCTGGCGCCACAGTCTTAAATCTAAATGGACGTCTGGCGTAAAAGTTACCAAATTGGCAAATTCGGACGTCTGGCCGCCACCGCCGCCGGCGGTTCGCCTGCCTCGGAGAGGCTCATCAGGTACAACCGGCGTCAGTGAACCCGACGTTCACCAAGCACTTTGTCATCATCTTGCTCCGGTAGTTCTGGTATGTTGTCTTCTGCAGCTTGTTCTTGATGCCGTACAGCAGTCCGTTGCACAGCGTCGAATCGGTGATGAGAGCGAACTACAGCGACTCGTATACATCGCACACGTCGTAGTACAGCAGGTAAGACGCGAACGAGAACGCGTTGCTCCGGCGCAGTTTGTTGGCCATCGCCGTGGGCAGGAAGAACGGATTCCGTTGGTGCGTGCCGCGTGATGATAACCTGTGCCGACAGCGTCACTTCGAATATCGCCGACGCTATGTGAACACCTCCGAACGCCAATGGTTTACGTGGTGATAATAATATAATATGTGCCTATACTTGGTTCGTTTGCAATTTAACGTGCAGTGTAAGGTGGTGTATTTCGTGCACGCGATCGGGTGTGTGTGTGTGTGTATTATTCGTGTATGAATACAATATATTGGTGAAACGTTTTTGTTCAACAAATATCGATGACTCTCTTTAATAACGAATTTGATAAATCCCAATGGACGAGTCTGTTTTATTGTACCTAATGCCGCACATATAGTTTTAAATTAATTGAATTCGTATTTTAAACGAAAATCTCGCATAACGTAATGGCTCTAAAATGTTATTATCGTATTTTATAGTAGAACGCGTAATTACACACATAACTCTAATTATTTGTTCGTAATGTGAAAAATCTGAGATAATAGTATATTTTAGACACTGGATTAATTAATATTTTTGATAGGTATAGAAAATTAATGAATTTTCGATAGACTGGATAAATTACTCAAATTGTTTTTAGAAAAATCTAAAATCAATTTATACCTGATTATAATATTTACCAGCATACATTTTTTGGTAAATTTTAGCCCACATTAAACAATATATCGTTTGCTGAATTTCAACTTTACGAATAATTCCGTATTAATTAATAATAGATCACGAATATGCTTATATAGATATATAGAGTCAATAGGATTTTTATATTTCTATAAACTCACTTTTATGTAGCATGCAAGTATGATGACGTCAGGCAGTACTAAAGTACGAGTAATAATCGTATAGAAAATGCTGTAAAAAATAGTTGCTCGACTTTAGCTGAAATCTGTCGTACAAACAGGTAAGCTCGGTTATTGATAAGTGCAAGGAACTAATCGGAAAACCAGTGCAGGCAATGAGATCCAACAAGCATACAATCCACGTGCCACTGAGACACGAAATGATTTTGCGGCTGTTTACTTTTGTTTCGTAATGCAATGGTGCCGCAATCACATGCAGATATCTAAATAAAAAAGAAGTTAGTAATTAAGATATTATAGTATCATAAATACGCGTTTAATGATGTAATAATTAATATTGATTGTTAAATAATTAACATACATTTCATGAACTGTAGAAACTTGACTATAGGGTTTTAGGTTAAAACATATAATTTTACGATAGGATTAGGAAATATTTAAAACAACTTTGTTCAATTTGGTATATCTACTGACTAGGTCAGTCAAAATAATAAGTGATACCTATGTAAGCTTAACTAGCGGTTGGTGGTTTAATTATATAATATGATATGACTTCTATGAGCTTTTCAACTCATCGTGGCATTGTCAGAGCCATAATCTTAAGCTAGCCATACACGATCCGGTTCGCCGGAGAGGTCGGACTGCGCAGTTTTAACCGATTCCCGACGACGACATACACGCCACGATTTGCCGGATACGCAGGACTGCGCAGTCACACGCTTTCCGGCCAATAGTCCTCAGCTAATACCAACATACGGCCATACACGATCCGGTATGCCTGTACAGTCATGACTGCGCAGGCCAAAAGAATCGTTTTTCGATTTTTTTCCGGCCGCCTGCACAGTCTCCGAAAACTGCGCAAACTTGTTCCGGAAAAACTGTGCAGTCCGCCTGCGCAGTCCGACCTCTCCGGCAAACCGGATCGTGTATTCGTGTATAGCCGGATTCCCACGACTGGTGTACTTGCCAAATACGCCAATAATTGTACATTTGACCAGTGCACGAATATGGTGCTCACACGTCTGGCGTACTTGACAAGTACGCCAATACCGGAGCACTAGTGCAAGTAGCCAAGTACACTGTTGTCTGTTCCCATTGCTGGCTGTTATAAGAACCGGTCGTGGGATCAATAGTACAAGTATATTGGCCGTTCCTTTGACTTGTGTCACATTTACCGACAATCGCCGGGAACGACACCAGTGACAAATAATTGTACAAGTATGGCGATCCGACGGCATGGCAAGTAACCACCAGTGCCAAATATTGGCCAAATACACCAGTCGTGGGAATCCGGCTTATGGCTAGCTTTTGAAGATATATCTAGACCGTGATCAGAGCAATGCCACAATACGCCCGGACCACGGTTATCTACTCGACATCCGGACCACGGTATCTACTTGATAACCGTGATCTGAACATAGGTACCAGACTATTCCAACCAAGAAAAATTTAAAAATAGTTTTATAACGATGACGATCGGACGTACCTGGTTAAATGCGCCAATCAATGGAGAATTTTATACTTAACGTATTTGTGTTAACAATAATTTTTGAATAATGTAGACTTGATTGGTATTGCATCCGGTGCTTTAAATTTGGCTACACGTCTTCGTTGTTTACTATATTATTTACTAGAACAATATGGCAAAATTTAATGATCATATTATTTTAGGTTCGATAATTTCTGCAAACCGACATTTACTTTACGCTGTTTGCGCAGACATTCATTTGCAGTATCAATGCCAGGTATTGTTTTGATAATTCGATTTCACTTCGTATGTTTATATTTCTGGTTAACCCTGTAGAAGTTAAGCCGATAAGGGTATTCGTATTAACTGATTACTTTAACAGTATTACCGCGTCAAGTCCAAAATTATGTTATTTCAGTCAGGCCTACTTATACTTCCGTATAGCTATTATTGTACTGAATAATGAAAACCTGTTACGTTCCAAAAGGTTTAGATATTTAAATTGAATTCGGAATCATAGTCGGCAACGTCGCGCATAATCATTCGGTGCGGAATAATAATAATTGTGAGTTATATCAATACCCACCATATTATTATTATTATTATTACTAGTACACCTGTTTTAATTTTAAAATGTAATTTTTCCGTTAGTTTACGCTTAAATATTAGATTCCGATTACACACCTCTCCGTTCATGAAGTCTTTATCAGTGTTTTATTTTGTATTATTATCGTTGCATATTTACTTGATTAAATCACGTCCTTGAGACGTTATCGATAACAATAATGTAAGTATTTTGTCGAAATATATAGGTAGGTACTACAAACTGCTTACTAGTAGTAACTAATATTATCTGTTAATAATCCGTATATGAAATTACTTACGCTATTAAGTTAGAACTGTTAAAGCTATAATGACATTCAATATTTTTACACGGTTCACTAATCGCTATTATAGTATTATATTTTGAATCCTTACAGTGCGAAGTTTTATTTTTTGTTCGTTTATTTTAGATACAACAATAGAACATTTACCGCAACATATATCTATCAGACATGTTATTTACATTAGATCAATAACAGCATTGATACACAAGGTACAAATCTATTTAAAATAATAGCCGTCTGCGTCTTGAATTATCACGAAATACTTTTTTGAGATTAGAAAGATAAATTACTAATAGATATTGAAAAGCTATTTGATTGATCGAAACTATAAACAGCACATCATGACCTCATGGTATGTACTGTTGAGACTACCAATAAGTAATAATATGAAAAACAATAATCTCCTAAACCTAGCTAATATTAACTCCCTCTCCCTCCCCATTACAAAGTTCCGTATTTTAATAATACAATTATTATCTATCTTTGTCAATTAGTATAGTATAGGTACATATACAATATATACTGTAGCATTGTATACGTAGGTACTTCAAAAAATATATAATAAATATTTATCTACTAAAGAAAACAATTAGTATACTTACGAAATGTCTATGATATAAACCACGTTTTAAAAATAATACCATATTATGATTCTATTGGCAAGTTTCTAGATTTACCAAATGCACACATTTAATCGGTATTATATCAGATAACACTGGTAGATACCTATATTTTAGTTCACGCTTTTATTAGGTACCTGTCCTATATTATACCCTTATAATTTATCAGTAACTATAACCTTTGATAGACATCAATAACATCGTAGACGTACTGGAAACTCGTTTTAATATGCTTGTTATCATTTCAAATTAGCTGTATTGAGAAATTTTATGAAGTTTGAACATCACATCATTGTTGTTGTCCTAGTGCAATTGAGCAGCTCGCACTCATTACGAGTTTTATAAATTTTGATATTTGATTTGTGTTGTAGAGAATATAATATTTTAAGTAAAAAAAAAAAAATAAAATATGGGCTTAGAAAATCAAGTGGCTTTGGTGACCGGTGCAGCATCGGATATTGGTTACGCTTACGTAAAATGTTTACTTCTAAACAAAGTTAAGGTAGGTAAAACAAAAATTTAAAAAAAATATAATTATACATTGTGTTCAATTTTTCATATTAATCATATTATTCCTATATTATAAATTACAATGTAACACATTTAATTCAGGTGTTACTCTGTGATGTTAATGTCGATAAATGCCAAGCTATAGCACTTCAGTTTCTAAAAGTGTTCCAAAATATCAATGTATTTTCGACCAAATGTGATGTCACTAATGAAGATGAATTTGAAAGTAAGGAGATCATTTTTTTGTTTTACATTTTTTTTTGACAGAATCATTAATTTAATTTAATAAAATTTACATAAAAGTTGTTTTTAAATATTTTTATAATATGTGATATTCACGTGATATAATTTGGGTTTTTTGAGGACCACAAAAGAAATTAAAAAATAATAATGACATAATATTTTTTAGATGCTTTTAAAACATGTATCAAACATTTTGGTCGATTGGACATTGTTATTAATAATGCTGGAGTTTTCGACAATTCAATTGAACGACGATGGTCTGCTACAGTCAATATCAATTATGTGAGTTCAAGTGGTAATTTAACGTGTTTGATTGTGTGCATTGGTATATATTTACTTTTTAGTATAATATTATGTTGACTATGTTTACGCAACCGGTACCTACTTATTTATTTTGACAATTTTATGAAAAGTAAATATTTATTGGGACAACATATGTTGAAATTATTGCTGCAAGAGGAAATTGTTTGATTTCCCTCGAGTATTCAAAGTATACAAAGTATACCAACGCGATGCATGCATAAAAAGAACACTAAACGGTGACTTACTAAAAATTGATGCTATCGAAAAAAATTCAATTTATTTTATTTTAAATTATTTACTGCACTAAGAAGTAGTGCAAAGAAATGAAAAGTTACATTATTATAAGACTTTAAACACGGTTGATGACTTGGTATGTACCCATAACATTGTGTTTTCTTAGGGTGGAGTCGTCAGAGGTACACTACTGGCGATCAAGTATATGGGAATTCCCAATGGGGGAAGTGGTGGAACAGTGATACAGACGTCTTCCTTGTTGGTTTACAGTGACAGTTATCATTGTAGTCCCATGTACCTGTCTACGAAAAAATATTTGATGGAATTTACGAGAAGTTTTGGAGTACGTGTATCTGCATTTTATGTTAATATTACTATTTATTAATTAGTATTTACCATGCTTCGTGTCTTACAATATAATCAGTGATTTTGTTTCTATATCTGAACTTTGAAGAAAAAAAATCATTTCAGTCTTCATGGTGTTAAAATTATCACCTTGTGCCCGGAATTTACTTCCAATAATAGTGTAAGATCGGCCTATAAAAATGAAATTCCGCACAAAAAAGAAGAACGTGTCGAGAAGCTAGAAAATTTAAAAAATGATCAACAGAGTAACAAAATTCAAGAGTAAGTAATAATTTCATTTTATTTCAATATGACGTATATACTTATGTATCAATATTGTTTCCGAAATCTTTTATGTGCAAACGAGAACAGATTTAGAATATTTTGACGAACAATAGGCAACTTCATAAAGTTTTTAAGAACGTAACCGTATCAGTGTGTTACAGTTAGTTTACATTATATTTTATATAGTTTTATATACAGAGTGTATTGTGTAACAAGAAGACAAATTATAAGTTTTGTTCCAATCATTATTTATTTTTTTATACATGTAGGTATATTATTTATTGATGACTGTGTTATATGTAAAATATAAAATTATTAATTTTTATTTTTTATACTAAAAATAAAAATAGTTAATTTTCAAACCGGGTTTTTAGATAAATTTAGATTGTAAAAACATATAGTAAAGTGTTTTATTTTTTATGATTTTTTAAAATGTCAAATTTTTTTTGGAATAGGAATCAATAACTTAAAAAGTAAAACTTTGAAAAAAAAAATAAGATTTTAACAAATACCTACTTAAAATATTCTTATCAAACATTTAAAAAAAATTTATAATTTTCGAATTTAAAATGATTTTTACAACTGTATTGATTGAATTAAATATTGCTTAAAATAAAAGTTATTTCATTTATCAGATATTTTTGTTACACTCTGTATACCTACACTACCTACAGGCTTAATTGTAAATATCTAGGGTCATATAAACTTTATGTTTATAAAAATGAGCCAAATTTTTTTTTTTAATATTATGTGATCGGATGCTTATAGTCCCTCGGGAGTGGCTAAAATTGGGCTTGTATAATAATAAAATATGTTTATATAGTGCTCCGTCCCAGGGAAGAGGTATTATTGGGTGTGCGAACTACAAACGAATAAACTAATCTAATGGGAGTATCTATTTAATACAGCCATTTAACATTATATTAATATTTGACAGTTTACACTAAACTGCAGTAAAGGGCCTATTTTTGTTAGTCATTTTTCGTTTTACACAAATTTTTGTATTGGTATATCATACAAACATGTAATGAGACTACACCGTTTTATTTAAATAAATGTATGATCAATAAACTATGAACATATGTACATAATATTATGTTTTAAATTTTGAGCGGAGCGGTGAATGTATTGACTTAACAATTAATAATGATAATTAATAATTTTTTGTTGTATATTATATTTTTGTGCGAGTTAGCTGCGTTTTTTTGAACAGTTAAATCAGTTAAATCTTCAACTTCAATATATTTTTTGATAGGAATGTGAATCTAGTTGATACCTACTGTAAGCTCTATAATGTAGGGGAGGTAAAGTTAGAAAATACTAATTTTAAAAATATTTAGTAGGTATTAAAATTTTTAAGTTTTCAAACATTTTAAATTTTTAACCGTAATTAAATATTCTTAATATATTATCATGTTTATTTAAACATTTTTGAATAGGTATTGTAGGCTTATCTATAATTCCATAAGTTAAATAACGTGATATATGTATATAAGTAATATATTATTACGTTCTTAGATATTATGGTTTTATAACTTGAGTTCCTAAGCTATTATCGTATACATAATGCCATCTAGCGGTTAATAATTATAATATAGTGACTAAAAATATAAAATACTTATAAGTTATAACTCATATACTACCTACTCATTTTAAATCGATTTTTATGTATCAGAAAAATATTCTGCTTACGAGGATGGATTTAAAACATGTGTTGTATGTAATTCAAAACGTAAAAAACTTAGAACGTTGTTTTATAATAACTTTAAATCATGTAAAAAAATGTTTAAAATATTAATACTTTTTGGATATTAGTGAGTGTCCCGCATTAAATAAATCAACCGTTATTCGCGGCGCTCTTTGATATACTGAATACTGAAACGCAGCATCCAAAATGTTAAGCTAAATATGAACTGAGTCAGTCAGTTCAACTGACGTATATTTTTTGAAGCTATTGTTTCAAATGATGTTTGCATAGATAAGGTACACAGTTTCTCGTGAATTGGTTTAATAATTTTCACAATATTAACGGTAGATGCACTTAGAAATGTGTAATAATTATGTGATAATCAAATCAATTAGAGAGTTGCTCCTCATCCATTCTTGTTTACTGTCATTAAAATTCAAAATTATTATTCTATTGAAATCAGTAAAAAAACAACCTTATAGAATAGGTATCAAAATTCAAGTGGTTTAAATCCTCATGGCTATCGTTGATTGACAAAAATTAAATTATTTAAACCCAACTTTCTTGTTAAGTAGGTATATTATAATCTATTATTTATTTATATGTCCATAAAGTATCTAAAAATACTTAAGCACATACCTAATTATATTGTATCCTTATTAGGTAGGTACTTAATAGTTAATAGCTAATACTTGATACATAACACATATGCTATAAATATTTATCTGTTGTACATGAATAAAATAAAAATCTGTAACTATGATCAATTTCCATAAACTATAATTAATGTGAGCATAGAAATATTGCTTGAGTACCAATACAAAACGTTTAAAATATTTGTTTTGTGAATTTATCTACTAGGCCAGATAATGTTGGGAATGCACTGATCACAGTTTTAGAACATGGAAATACTGGAGAAACATGGATTGCCGAAGATAACAAACCACCACGACTAGTTGAATAATAAGTAACAGAAATATTCAACAATAATGATATCTATTGTATTTATTGTCTCAATAACGATAAAAAAAAAACCGTTGTATGGTTTTTATTTTTAGTCATTACTTTTTATTGTGTATTATTGAGGTAAAGGAAATTCAACTAGGGTAGTATAAATTATAATTGTATATTTGTATCATATATTTTTTTTACTTTAAAGTAAGCGGAATAAGTAAAACAATACAATTAATGTTATTATATTTTTTTATATACGTACCTACTGGACGTTTAGAAACCTTGTAATCTGAAACATATCGAGCTAGAGAAATTTATCGATTGTAAATTATAATAATCAAGGGCCTGATAATGTCAAGTTATCAGTGGAAACTTTAGTTGTAGTTTGGAAAAATGTACGGGTCCAAGTTGATTTTTAATTTTTATCTAGAATAACTCCAAAATATCAAGATATTATATGCTTATGTTGACTGACTAAGATAAAACTTTACCATTGTTAATTTGTGATATTGGTATTTGGTTTAGGTTAGCAGTTTGCTAGTTATTTTAAGCTATTAGTTGGTCCACGAAGTGCGATTGTGCTTTAAATGTTCAATACAACCGTGCTTTTTGGAATATTAACAGTAAATAATGTAAGCACTCATGAAAGCTCAATTGTTCAGTACAGACCATACTGCAGTAGGTATATATTATATAATAATAATATTATAATCTAAGATTTAATACAAAATAAAATAGACATATTAATTACTATGATAACGTAAAACAAATTAATAATGGATAATTAGAAAACTAGAACAAATAAAAATTTAATTTAATATAAGATAAGTTTAATAATATAAAATATTTATAATGATAGATAGGTAGGTAATTAACAAGTAGGAGAAGTACTGGCACCATAGTTTAGGAGAAGTACTGGCACCATAGTTTAGGAGAAGTACTGGCACCATAGTTCCTCCTCCAGTCCTCGATACCATAAGAAAAAAAAAAAAAAAGGTAATTAACAAGTTGGTTGGACCGGATATGACTTACATGATTGAAAAAATGTACAATAAGTGGTTGATAAACATTAGCTTGTTGGGAATGTCGAATATCAATCTCTTATAGCGAACAAATCAAAATTTTTTTAAAAAATTTGTTAGCTATAATTGCTAGGTATACATACAGGTTGACGTTGTCGGCTACTCGCTATATGGAAATTATTTTTAACTGATATCTGAGGAATCAATATTTTACCATATTGTATTATGTATAACTTTTATCAACGAAGGTTTTTCTCAGACCCATTCGATATGCTACAGGAAATTGCTGGTAGAGGTAATCGAGGGTTTGGTAATATTGCAATCGATTCAATAACATTATTATTGATCGGTGTCTATAGAGCAGCAGCTATATATAATAGTTATATCAATTAAATGTCAAGTTATATGAGAACGTCCTACCTATGTTTGTTGTTTCCGTCTTGTAAGTGCGTAACATGGACAACTTACGCTCTGCAGTTCACATTTAGCTTCGTTGGTTTTAATGTCATATAGAATGAATTGACCTATATATTATATTATCAAACCCAAAGGCATATTGTGTATATTTGTGTGTGGTTTAATGAAAGAGTTTTTTAGATATTTTAATTTTGAAGCGAGTATTGTAAGCGTGTTATACAATAATAAAATTGAATATTATATTGCTCACAATTCGGTTCAAAAATAAAATATTTTAGAAACGATTCCAATAAATCTATTGAGTGGTAAATTTAATGCATCGCACACTTGTAGCAGCGCGTGAGATGGATACCACGAAACAGTGTAAGACATCCTATCAATCGTCAGTTCAAAATATACGAATAACGAGACATTTTGTAAGCACGATATAAATCAGTTTAATAATTGCGCTCAAGTCCAAATTTGCGTGCATCGCTGAGTCGTCAGTTGTACGAACCGTTGGCACGTGCGGCCACATTATAACAACATTATAAATATATCCGTATTACAACTATACATAATATGTACACATGACACGATTACGATGGATATACGTCACGTGACCGCAGCTTTTGAGTTAATCGAGTAAACTACATGTACATAGACACATAGTTATTGAAAAGACACAATAATTAATAACACTCATCATATAAATAAAATTACAAGAATTTTCTCAGATTCGCTGCAGGTGTATACAATATTATTATATAAGCAATATACATAATATAATAGTATATATATATATATTTCCGTGATTGAAACGATGATTTTCTCTATCGGTAAACAAGAAACTTTCTCGACGACGGCGGAGAGTGTTTAAAAAAATAAAATAATAATAATAATAATAATAATAGTAATAACATAATTTATAAGTTTGGTGTGACGGTCGCCTAAATAGAATACAAGTTTGTGTTCAAAAGCCCGGTGGGCGTTGGAAAGAGTGGAATTTTATGGTCACTATACGACTATACACGCGCCGTGTCCGACGTTCGGGACTATTTTTTTTCACCAGTAAACGTTTGGACGTCAATCACGCAAGTTTGCGCGCTCGTTACCAATCAGAAAGTTGATCGATAGTATTTTTTTTGTTTGTATCGTGGTTATCATAATAATATAATAACAATAACAATACCAAAGTGCACTACAGCAAAACATAATCAATTTATACAATACAATTGTATAAATATTGAAACTATCGCTCTATAAATATATTATAGGTAAGATATTTTACATATTACATCTTTTATACCTACTATTAATTTAGTTATAATATTATACACATTTTATAATATATATGTTGTTTTATTCTGAAGTGTTATCGTAATTTAACTCCAGCACTAATTCACAACAGTATAATAATATAACTACTATAGTATACTATAATAGTATTAATATATTGACGATACCTTTGTGAATCTGTCATGTTTGTCAATAAAAGGTTTCGAGACTATTTTCTGGTGTTATAAAAGCCACAAATCAAGTATTTTTATTATTTAAATGATAAATGTGTTATAAAAAAGCAAGTACCTAATTAGAGAATGCATCATATTAATTTTAGATACCTATTATAAGAAATCAGTAGTATTTTTTAGAGATAATATAATTAATTTTTCAACCCATAAATAACATAATATTATAAGTCAAATGTTAATTATAATTTACTATAGTGTAAAAACATACGCTAGCAAAAAAAAAAACAACAAATTTAATACCTTTGTGTAGAAAATTAATTTCTCAGTACAATTTTATAAGGTTGTATCTATTATACGACTGTAATAATATGTGTTTAAATACCTTGTCAATGAATGTATTATAAATTGTAATTAAAACTTTTTCAATATTTTTAAGTTTAAAGAGGCGTTGAGTTCATGGTTATTATGGACATATTCCAAAACTTTTTGTCTTGGATAGCCGCCATTTTACATAAAACTTTATACGTATTAAAATATTAAAATTAAAATATACATATAGTTGTTCATATGATAGCATTCCGCTGTAAGCATCATCTAAATATAGTATCCTCCTATTGACCTAGTTCTTACGAATTTGGCCTATGTATATTTCATGATATATTATTATCAACTACTAATCGGAACTTACAGTACCGTTATCGTTTAATATATTATATACCTAAGTGTTTTGATGGATTAAAATGTAGGTACTTATATCAAAAAAAAATACTGATTTTATCCTTACACAACTAATCCAAAATAACACATCCCTGTCGGCAGTTATGGTATATAGGTTTCACATAATATATTATTATAATTCTCGAAGTTGTTTGAATAACAACGACATTTAATAACATATTTTAATTAGTACATATTATATATACATAGTATTTTTATAAATATAATTACTTAAACCTATTAAATAGTGCTATATAAGTTAGTATTGGTACTATATTAGGTATGTATGTAATATTTTATTATGATGCATCATAAATCAAATATACATTATATCATACTAAATTTTATTAATTTAGATAAGTTTACTCCTTATACACGAATTAATTTGTTATTATTTTTCGCAAGCTATTAAATTTTAACTTTGATAATATTAACGATTTATATTTTTCAACGGTTTACCAGGCATTGTTTGAAATTCCGGCTACTTGTCATGGGGATGGGCCATAGAGCATGATATTTATAATATAAATTTCAAAATTACATACCTATTATTATTGCATCGAATGTTAATTTAAAATTGCAATTATGACTGTTCTTATGTACATAATATAGGTGTGGTATATTGCGTTTATCACTGATAAACTTAACAAACAGTTGATAATATTGAATCATATTTTATATCATGACTCACGAGCCACAAGCCATTTTTTATTCATTTGATTGAATTATTTATTTAAAGACACAAGAATGTAGAATTAGATAATATATTAATGTCAATTTGGAGATACCTAACTTGATAACCAGTAATAAATTTGTTAAATAGGTACTAATTATTGGTCTTTAAATTAATATATTTTGATATCATGATTCATGTTATTAATTTCTTTAGTTAAAATATTTGTTTAAAAACTTAAAAACGAAGAATTAGATAATATGGATATATATATATATATATATATATATATATATATGTATATTTATAATTAGTGCTTAAATTATATTGCTACCATATACAAATTATTAATTGAACGTACGTGCTACAACAATACAAGTATAATACGCTAACGGTTTATTTTTCTGTTAAATACATTTTATTAAACGTATATAAATAAATAAAAATGGTTTAAATACTTTCAAATTCAAGTCTTAAGTAAAGAGCAATGAACGATAGGTAATTATATTATTTAATTTATTTAATGTAATATTAGAATATAAATAAAACATTTTTAGATCAATATAAAATATTAATATAGGTACAAAAATTGAGCAGTTTCTAACTTGTATTGTCGCATAACTGGAGATTTGTCTATATTTTTAGCGTGTGCAAATTGTTTATTGAAAGTTTATTGAAATTGACATGGTTTTACCTTTTTTTAACCCTATTCTATGCCTGTCTATTCGTTATAATAATGGATGTGTTTGTATTGTTATATTAACCCCATAGTTAAATTCCCCAATATTTTAATATTTCATTATTTTTTTAAAGTAAATTGTACATTTTTTCTATGAATAAATTGTATTTTAATTCTCATTCTCTTACTCTTACTGATTCGTTTTATTTAACTGCATTTACATGATAATTAATTTTGTAAAATAAGTGTACACGTCTTCGCGTGAATAATAATGCAAAATTCTATATTGTATTGTGACAGCATGACATGAATGGAAATAATAATATAATATCGACACTATAGGATAATAAATAATAATAACTATGCAGTTCGAAAAATAATTCGTTTATTATATTGTCAATGTCAGACAAAACAAAAAAATAATCATTAAGTTGTAATAAATAACATTTTAGGGTGAGAGTTACTATTAATCTATTCAATTATAATTTTATACGAAATTAAAATATAGGTCGACTAACATCTATTAAATATTATTTCACCAAATTGATATCTTAAATTAGTTTCAAAAAATGAATTTACTTTTTATTTTATTAACGTATAACATAGTTATTGGCAATCGTTTATGAACTAATTGACCAATTAATTTAATTTAATTTTGTTAATCTATGTTTTCCAATTAAATAGTTATGCATACAAATTCAAATATATATCATATTCGATTACATATTATTTACAAAATTATATTAAAGGCATTTTCAACATAAATCACTTAAATGTCATATGTTTTTGATAAAATTATGTTATTTGATTAATTTAATATACTATTTGTCTATTCATAATATTACATGTACGTGTACAAAAAATCAAATACATAACCATTTTTTTTTTTATCAGAGGTTTTAAAAAAAAAAATTTATGTTTTATATGGCAACCGGCCATATATTTAACTTTGAGGCAAAGTGCCTTACTGGATAATAATATATGTTCGATGATATTTATGGAAATGAGAAACATCGATTATTGAGCCAATACCATAATTTATTATTTATAATAGCGTTAAGTTTTTCAAGTGAAATGGCATGAAATATCAAAGGGGGTGTATCTTTTACTATGACAGACGCGATAAACGTCTTTTTAGGTTATATTACATATCCATAACGTTAAATTTTTATAAATAATCGGTTAAATATAATAACTATAATAATTAAAGATCAATATTTTATATTTTATACACTCAAGAGAAATTTGTTGTTTCAGAATATAAAATTAAAAATATATAGCGATATACTAAACACTTAAAAAAAATATACATAATATATAAACAAAAATCATCACTATGATAAAAAAAACAAAATTTTATACATTTTTAGTAATAATTTTCCTGGATGTAGCTTGTTTTTCTAAATATACCTAATTAGAATTACTTATGAATTACATATAGAAGACAAACACTGTTTTAAAAGTTAACTGGATTATAAATATAGGTGTTTATATTACACCATTCTAGCATACCTATATATGGGTATAAATTTAGTATATATATGTAATGTATCATCTTTTAGTAGGTGGCATAAACATTTATAAATAACAGCTTGAACTTTAAACAAATTGTAAGATGTATAAATTACTTGCACTGTAACTGTTCACTGTACCTAACTATTATTATTATTATTATTATAACACTAATATGCTAATTAGACGGTGTCGCTTTATAGTTGTCCAAAATGTATTGTTTATATTTTTAAATGTTAAACAATTTGATCATATCATATTTTTTTTTTATGGTTAGGGCTTCGACAACTGAGATCATTAGCCTGGGGAACTGTAGGGGAAGGTACTCTAAGGTTTTAACTCGTGGGTTTTATTTGGCAGAATTTTGAATGGGCACCCGTGGGTTTCTGCCATGCCCGGTTGATGGGGGCCGGCGGCCTCTCTCTCATCATATTTTTTAAATTTGTTTATTGCGTCATATTTTTTCTAAATTGTAATTTGTCAAGTCTTAAAAATAATAATCTTAATAATTTATTTTAAATTCACTGAAAATACGCGACGCGCTTTAATATTATAAAACTTTTAAATAAATCATTAACTATAATAAATAAACATGGCCACATGGGTTTGTTTTTATACGAAAACAAATTGATGATGAGAAATGCACTTTTAACTCCTACGTCATATATTACACTGTACAAGGTGATAGGTATATATTTATACGGTTTTAAATTAATAACCAAGTTTTAGTATTTAGTGTCGTCATCACGTTTAAGGTTACTTGACATTATTATTATTAGTATTGCATCTGTTACCTACTCTTAAAATTAAAATATTTTGTATTCTCTTGTTTATAAAACTAAAATATGTTCAACAGTAAAATATTAATTTGAAGAAATTCATTGAATGAAAAACACTATTGTAGTATTGTCTTATATTTTTATCTAGGCGTTCCCCATCATGTATGTGGTTAAAATAATAAATAATAATACAACAAACGTACCTATATAGTTATACCGGCCTATATACCTACATAGACACAAAAAATACGAACACGTAAGACAGAGGAGAAAAACGTGACACAATAATGTATAGACAAATTACGTTATGTATAGGTGAGTACTGAACCACTAGGACATGACCATATTCGAACGAATATAGAAATCTACGATAACGTAAAAAAAAATTAATCGTAGTAAAATGAGTTTTTACTAAAATAGTATATCATCCTTTTGACCCAAGATTTCACTATTTATTTCATTTAGTAATGATACCGTAAGGCTTGATAACTGTTTATAAAATAAATCAATTATTTTTGTAGAGTTTAAAATATTAAAAAAAATGTATATTATGATAAAATAAATATTTATATTATGTGCTGCGATGTATGGCAAATGGCAATGGCCTATTGGCTATTACACAGTTATGAAATGCTATAAACTCGAGTTAAGTTTATGGTATATAGAATTACGTAATCATTTTCAAACCTTCTTAATATTCATGAATAAGACTCTATATAGTGAGATACGCCGTCGCCGACAATAAGTATGGACGTGGGTTGTAAACATTAACATCAATTTTATACCATTTAAACGTAATTATAGCTAGAAATAGGTTGTACATAAAATTAATATGATGTGGCCAGATATTACATTTTTGTTTGTTGAATTCAGAATTCAAGGGCTTCAATATTATGGATAATTTATTCGTCGTTCGTTATTCGTATAGGATAAATAAATTATTAATAACATTTAATTTATTAACAAATTATGAATAATACGCGGGTAGTCACAAATTTCGCTATAGATGATGTACGCTTGTATACTATAACATAGTCCCCCTGCCTAGTCCATTTTAAATTTATTTATTAAGTCACGTTAGACTTATAATGAAATATTTACAGTTAAATATAGTATTAAACATTTTTAAAATTATTGCTTATATAGTTGTTGCTTATTAGTCCCGAAAATGTGATATTGTACTGATATTCAAAAATACGTCTACCTACATCGAGTGTTAATTATCGTACAGTCGGTTTTACGTCACAAATAAGCGCACATACTTATACCTATATCAATATTCATATTATTCAATGTTCTAGATCTAGAGAAATGTCTCATACGGTGACAGTTACCCGGACCACAACATCTACAACATCTGCTATAATCCTAAACACTGGTTATGTGAAATCGGTGCCTGGGTTATTAAAGTTAGCCGAAGTTGTAAGTATCAAGTATGGTTTACATTAATTAAATGTATAGAAGTGAGAAGTATCAAGTAGTAATTAATGTAGGTACCAGTTTGATTGTTCGAATACGGTAAAGTTATTTCGATATTCGCGATATTTATGACGTGTATGGTATAAATGGTTATCTACTTGCTTAGAGTCTAGACATCAATAATACATCGTACCAGCTTTAATTAATTGGTTATTTTTTTTTTTAGTTTTGATAGCCGGTAAATAGTATATTATTTCACTTAAAACCGTTTGAACATAAGGCCTAAAGTAAAAGTAAAATCGTTAGAAAAAAAAAACAGCCTCACGAAAACATGAACATTTTGCAACAATTATAGGTAAATAATAATATTAAACATGTTGAATGTTTTATTATACATTTCACAAAAAAATAATAACGTTATTTATTTCACGTGTGTATATAAATGTGCAATATGCCAATACGCAAGTCTGTCCCGCTACGACCACCTAACATGCAAATGTTACCTACCTACCTATTATAATATGTTTGGTTCAGACGAATAGTATAGTATAATGATTGTATACATATTTCAATATTTGAATACATCAACGTATAGGTATGCCCTCGAAAACTACAATACTTATATCAATAGTAAAATAACGAGTTTATATTGCAATGTTATAATTTTTTTATTTTAATATGAATATTTTAAAAAAGCGATCAATAACCGCTAAGATCATCGGACGAATTCTATAAATATAATTTATATTAGTACGCCACTTACGTCACGCTTAAAACACGCGTATAGACAAAATAAGAAATAAGAAAATCTCCGATGCCTAAATCACGTCATTTTATTATAATTTATTATGCTGTAGGTATACAATATTATTAATAGGTACCTATGTTCTACGACCGGTTATAGCTGGTATTACACCATTTACTAAATGGTTAGGTTAATGGTAAATGGCATTTACACCTAATATTTTATTGTATTGTGCATGAAATAATTTACGCCTCGAAACTATTTCGATATAGGTAGGTACTCGTCTAATATATTATAGTGGAACAGGGGTGGGCGGTGGGCGCATCGTACGGCCACAAAATATTATCATCACGTCGAGTCATCGACTATGTATAATGAACGGTTGAAAAGGCTAAAATATCGTTTAGGATGATGTCACACACTTGCAATGGAGATCAGATCGGTGCTAGATAATTATCAGTGAATATTTTTTCTTGAATTTATGAAACCAAAAACCATTAATTCAATAGAAATAAGGGTTCGTTTTTTGTTGTGGCCCTAGTACGGTTCGGAAAAACACACAAAATATTATGTATATTGTTTTTTAAATATATAAAATTATATTTATTCTAAAATAATCAACTTCATAGGTACCTATGAATAATTTTAATTTTTAAATCGTTATCTGTTAACGTTAACCATCGACAGACGACAGTATTAGATATAGATACTTATATATTCAGAGGAGCAAATCATTATAATTTTACAAGGGGCAAACTTAGAAATTTAACATTCAACACCCACCGACCGTCATTAAATATTATTAGATGATCTACCAGCTACTATAAAAAAAAATAAAAAAAAAAATAGGTTACACCATGATGTAATACAATATTTTTTTTTTCTAGAACGTATAATACCGTACACCATGCTTTAAAAAAATACTACCGTAAAAAAAGACAATAAAATAATAAATTAATGTATTTTAGTACCTATAATTAAAATTAATTAATTTATTAGAAACAAATAAATTTCATTTGATACAATATATTAGGCATAATGTGTAATCGTATGGATTTAGTTAAATTTAATATATATCTAGGTCAAGTTTCCAGGGTGTGTCTCGAGAATGAATATTTACTGAAAAACGTGTAGTCGACAATATATATAGTTATCCGGAAGGGCTGTGGCGCCAAACACTCCCCACCAGACAGGATTTTTATGCATTCAATATAATACGCTGTACAGTGAGCTTTACTGTAACTACCATAGACATATAAATATTTATACGTCTATGGTAACTACCGAACTGGAAAATGGTTTTCAATTCGTCCTTGGAATAAAAACCACAACACATCAACGAGCCATTTTTTTAATTATATATAAATAAGAAAACACCATCGAAAAATTAACAATAAGATGCACATCGAGTTAACTACGCCTGCAGGCCTATATAGTGGTTTAGTGGCTAGTTTCCATTCGTTTAACATTTTAATAAGTATATCGAATATATTTGGGGTCACGCATATATTTTGCAATACCTAAATAATATTTTTAGGTTGACTGGGGTTTTTTTATGTGTCACATCAAGGACACATTATTATAGTTAGGTTACAGTGTATAGGCTGTTGCCTTTTCATAAGTAATTAAATATAATCCATATCTACCTAGCAACCTAGGTATATATAATAGTCCTAACTCCTAATTGTTTGTTGATACAGGGTTTCATTCATACATGTATGAATAGAAAATAATACATGGCTCTTGTTTATAGGTACCTATTTTAAGGCGTAGGTAGGTAACTACGTAAATGATTATACATGATCACTTCATGATAGTAACTAATTATTCAGCTCTTAAAATATTTATATTTTACGGGTATATAAATTACACACATAATTAATTCGATACTTCACAATTTCAAGTGACATACATAATACGATAACTAGCAACAATAATTTTATGCCAAGTTATTAAAAAACAAAAATATTTAGAACTAAAAGAAATGTACTTATTATTTTCAAAAATATTAATAAAAAAAAAAAATAATAATAATATTTATATGGTGAAACATGGGTAAATGTATAGTAAATAGATACATGTCTAGTGTACTGAATAGTTAAAATATTAATTAAAAATTATGTATAAGAATCCAAATACAAAAACAGTCAGATACTCAGACAGGTCATGGGTGCCAGTTGTTGAACTGTCGGTGTGCAATCAGGGCCGGTGCAAGCAAATTTTTAAATGTAGGCAAAGATCAAAATTGCCGCCTCTTGTTTTATTATAACTTTTCTTATATGCCGCCTCTATATAAATATTAATTTTGCCGCCGTAGGCTTATGCCTACGTCGCCTACGCCTATAACCGGCCCTGTGTGCAATAATAATAATAATATAGGATTTATAGATCAGAATAAAGTATGAAATTAAGAATGAATTATTAAACAAACAGACTTTCAGTAATTGGTAGGATATAATAATAACGGATTCCTAGACTCTAGTTTTAATATTAATAAATAATATTTTAATATTTAGATTGAAAACATAAAAATGTTGATGTATTTGTTTTTTTTTTCAGATTTTAGGAGGCATTGTTTTGGGTCTGTTGATTTATAACAGAGATAACTTATGTCATTGCTGGGTGTATGGCACGCACAACGCACAACTTTTTTTTTTGGGCACAGTTAGTGCGTTTTTCTTAACGAGTCTTCTGTTGTTGATTTCTTGTCTGCTATCCATTTCCACAGGGCCTATCATATCTAAAACTAATTTTGTAAGTACAAAATCTAATATAATACATGGAACTATGGTTGTGGTTTTATTTTATTTAATGAACGTAAAGAAATATTGTTGTAAATTATTATGTTTAGAAATAATAATTAACTTGTTAAGGCGTTTACCTAGGCGACACAATTGACAGTCAACACATTACCAAAATAAAGTTGTTGCATGTTTCGAAAATTATAAATTATATTTTAATTTGTTGATGTTTAAATTCAGAATATAATTTGTAATAAACTACATTGAATAATACATGTTGTACAATGTATTTTTTAATAAATACTTAACCATTCACTATCTATTTATCTATTCTATTGAATAAATATTCAATCTATCAATTTGAGTATTTAGTCTTAGTTATAATTATTCTGAATTCATTTACGTTGGTAGTTACTAATTACTCATTATGCATTTAGTATTTATATTAAATATAATTTAATGAATATTCTATAAGTATTTTGAAATATAGATTTTATTACAACTTGATAGACATGTAATGGTGTGCAGTGAATGAAACACCTACCAACATGATTAGTTAATAAATTGAAATTATGTAAATTATTAATCATTTAAAAAACAATTATTTGAATGATGTTTATCTTTGCAGGAGTTTATATATCATGGAGCTGGATTTGTATTTTTGTTGGTGGCATCTGTATTCCTATTGCTCGATGCAAATGATAATAGTGGTCGTAACCCACAAAATCACTTCGTAATTGCATCAGTAAGCATTTTATTTTTTTAAGGAAATAAATTTAATTGTTCTAAAATACTCATACTTGTGTGTCTAGATTCTGGGATTGATAATGGCTGCGTTTTACCTGCTAAGTTCAATCTGGGGTTATAGGTCATACAGAGGCCCATGAACATTCTGTCAATTATAATATTTTACATAAGGAGTATAACCACATAGACAAACAAAATGGACGACTAGCAAAAAGTGCACAGATTAATTAAATTATAAGTCCGCTTAAGTACATAATTTATTGTATAAATTATTATTATAAAGCATTATCATGATGGCCAATTTTTATGGTTTATCAAACACTTTCTACCGTCATGTCCTCAGAACTTATACATTAACTTTGTTAAATATGCTTATGACTTATACTATACCAAATGTGTTTGTGTTATTTTTAAGTAAATTAAGACATAATAAAACCTATTGCTATATCTGTACTCGTGTTTACCGAAAAATTAAGCATCTTAAGTTTATTTTAATTGCATTATTCAAATCATTATACATTTTAAGTGATAACTTTTGTGCCTTATGTTTTTATTTTATTGTACATTTTTTAAGTGCCTTAAGAAAATGAATCAAATAGTGTGCTCGCATTTATTTAACTAATATTATATACATATTTATTAATTTTAACACAACTAAAATAGACTTGATTTTGTAAAATATTAATATGTCTAAAATATAATTCATATAACTTGGTAAGACTTAAGTTTACTTTATTAA
Source organism: Diuraphis noxia (assembly GCF_037042655.1). Lineage (NCBI taxonomy): Eukaryota > Metazoa > Arthropoda > Insecta > Hemiptera > Aphididae > Diuraphis > Diuraphis noxia. The sequence continues at coordinate 24,042,580 of NW_028301715.1, read as the reverse complement.
CATGCATAAACGCATAATGTCTTATTCATGTGTTAAATGTTAGTTGAAAGTTATATGAAGAATTAAAAACATATAACATTGCATACTAAGAGTTTTGTGTTAATAGTAATCAGATGTTCAGAATGTTTAAAAATACCATATTATACTACTCAGCTGGGGGTAATTACAATTAATACACTTGGAAACTGAACAGTGATATTTTATACATTTAACCTACTAGTCTAGTTTGTGCAGTACCTATAGACAATAGCAAATAACAAATAATATAAGAAGTACACATTAATACAATATTTCATCCTGAAATGTATAGAGTAAGTAGACCCTATGTTGGTTCAACATCTCAGTCTTGTTTATGTTCATGCTTCAATATGCAGTACTTCACAACGTCTTATGGAATTTTAAAAATTATTCAAATAGTAAGTACTTATTAAATAATATAGCATTTTTGTCAAATTTGTGTTTTAAAATGATGCCTTTATGGTTTACGATATATTGATCTTGTAACTAATTGCTGTAATTAATGAATTATCTAAGTAATTAGAAAATATTTTATTTAAATTTAAATTCATAATCATACTCATTTTATATATTTTTATTCAATATAAAATGTAATAACTAATATTGAGTAGTAGCTCTGAGTTCTGCCTTATTGCATTCATAGTTTAAAAAATAACTGTTTAACTATTTAATTGAATATATTTTAAAAACATATTATAAAAGACTAATCAGGGACATAGCTAGACACTGACAAGAGGGCACTGGTCAGTGCAAAATTTCATTTATTGGCAGTCTCAATTTAAGTATTATAATTTACAAAAAAATAAAATTAAAGAGAAAGAGTGTTTAGTTTTTTAAATAATGAGCATTTTATGATAATATAAAAAAAATTGAATGATGGAGGCGTAAATTTGGTTTTCTGCCAGGGGCGCTACAGGTTCTTGCTAAGGTCCTGAGGCTATATAATTAAATGTTTGCAGATATGATATCAAAAGAATGTTTTATCCATTGTGTCTCTATCTTTTTAATGCTCAACATGACAAATTGGACATTCAGAAGAAACTATATTGTTTTGCTGTTTATTATATCATAGTGAATTGACCTGTCATTAAATTTAAAGGTAAAAATATTATCTAATGCGCCTCATAGATTGATTGTTAATAATTTTTAAATAGATTCATTTAAACATTAATTTGGCCATGTTGTGTATGTAAAATGGAGACAACATAGATGCGAGTTTATTATTATCCTAATCATTTAAAGATTTAAACGTTAAGTATAGTGTTTCACAAACATAAAACATATTTCTTTTTATTTTAAAATTGTATGGCAATGCATAATACAATGCAATGGTTACAAATTTTGTATTAATGTATTATTTTTAATAAGTTACATTTGTCGAGAGGTATATTTATAATTTAACTAATATTTACATCTTTTAATTGACTTATATATTTTTTAATTTTTAATTGATAAAGACAAACCATTCATTTTAATTAGTAGGCATATGATACATAATATTTTAAAATGTTTATATTTAATGATTAATACTATAATTAACTTTTAAACATAAAATACTATAGCAATAACCAATATAACATATAATTTAATGTTGATAAAAAATAAATAAATAATATTTGGAATTATTCATTATATATTCTGAAGTGAAGTGATTGTTGATAGACAAAGTTTACTGATGCAGGTTATTGGTTTAATCATTAATAAATAATTTATTGTTAATTTTTTTATTCACAGTAGTTTTCAAGTAAAACTTAAAAATTTTAGTAAAATATATTGTTATTATTATGTTAAAAAAATAATAACATAAATTGTAAAAATTAATTTAATGAGTATAATTTTTTTTATTTCAATTTTTATTATTACAACATTACGGCAAAATAAATCTTTGATGTATAATATTTGAACAATTTTGTTTTTTTGTATTTAATAATTATATAGATACTGGGGTCTATTTGTCAAAGTATAATGATGTTTTATGGGACAAAGTACATTCCAACATTTGGAACATCATATGAATCATATCTTACAACTGTTGCTGGTTGTTTGATGACAACAACAGTCATTAGTGTATCTTATTTGTTATCAAAAAATACCGAAGTACTTGTTAGATCATCACTTTTTGTATGTAATATTCATAATTTGTGAAAGTGAGATTAATAACTAATTTAATTTATATATTTAATTTTCAGGAAACAATTTTTGGAGTTTTTGCATCATTTTGTTATTTGAGTTCTTCGTCATTATTAACAATAGCAGTCTATACATTATTGTATCCAATTATTATGACTATGCCATTCTCATCCTTATTTTCAGCAGTAATATTGGCTTATGTAAGAAAAATAATAATAGAATAAAACAGTTTTTCAAAAGCTTTAACTCATTTAATTTTGGTTTTCAGACATTAGGATTTATTCTTGGAGTTATATACGGAATCGATGCTTATTGGGCATTTAAATATTACAAAGGATTTTCATAAAAAATATACTAAGTTTGATTAAAACTAAATAATATTAATAATAATCATTATAATAAAAAAAATGTATTTCGGACAAAAAAAACTTTTTTAGAACTTACTATACTTATGTTCTTAAAAAAATAACAAATCAGTGTTGCTGTTCCAATGAGTTGTTATAATATTTGGAAAAACTACATTTAGTGAACATTTAGACACATAGGACTGAATGATTTAATCATAAATATCTTCACGATCACACACATATTGCACAATATCTTTAGGTCTATGCAACTTTTCAGCATCTTCATCAGGTATTTCAAAACCTTACAGTTTTAAAACAAATTTTAGTATTTTTATTTTATGTAAAATGAAAATAAGAATTACCAAATTCGTCTTCTATGGCCATGATAACTTCAACATGATCTAATGAGTCTAATCCAAGATCATTGATAAAATGTGATTCAAGACTGAGCTGAAATTATAACAAATCAATTAATTTGAATTCAAAATTATATCATATTAAAATAGCAATACATTTTTTTTTGTATTATTATAGTTGTACAAGTTATATTTTAATTGCAAAATGGATAGGCATTAAAAAGTTACTGGCCCAAACGGTTCTTTAAGTAATTCATCCTCATTACATATAAACACGAAGGTAGCTATTCAGTTCAATTAAATGTTTATTTGTTGTCATAAAATTGTGTATACCTTATCTGGATTAACCTTGTCGTATAATTGTAGTACCAATAGGACACGCTTCTTAATTTGTTCAATAGTCATCGGTGGCTTGACACTGTAATGCCGCATGACTGTCTGAAAATATAATAAAATAAAATTTACATACCTTGTCAGCAGTGACTTTATCATACGCATTGCACACATTCAGCACTCTAGTTTCTACTTCAATCACAGTCAATCGACTGGCTGCTGTCGTGTCCGAATACCATCGACTACTACCAGAATCAGCCTTTGAATCGGAAATTAACACGTTAGTGGGTGTATCTCACTTGTATAACAGGCATACACATATCGTCGCCTCGCAGAATTATAGATAAATAAATAAATAAATTCGTTCTTACCACCGGTACTCTGCATGTTTGAAGATTAAGGTTATTGACGATTTTCGATTGACTTAAATAGCGTTTACTTGTGCACATCGGGTAACGTCTCAACACCCGTAAACTGGTGTTGGTGAAAAACGTACCACACAAGACTTTCCCAAGGGACGCCATCATGTATATATATTCTAAAAATGTACTATATTTTTGTACAAAATATTTCTAAATATAATATAAGAAATAAGTAGTCACACCAGAATCAGGCGAATCAGCTCGATTGAAAGCTTTGAATGAGAAATATTATCAAGGTCGCAAGGCGCAAGCTGATACTCCATCGCAAACGAAAACATATGTTTACTGTTTATCACCGTAATTTTATCATGGTTTTCGTTTGATAAGCGATTACTGTTTATCAGGTGTTTATCTGAAATTCAAGGTGGATTGAATTAAATTGGCAAATTTGGAATTAGAATTTGGAATCTCCATAGTCCATTTGACCATTTCTCCTTGCTGTAATTATAATTATAATTTCAACATTTAAGGTCTTCAAATTAATCAAATTATATAATTCTATTGGTCGGTGGAAGGGGGGATCCTCTTTGCAATAAAGGTTAAAGATCACTGATATTACCACAGAATACAATGGATTAAACTTTAATGATTAAAACATTTTAAACATCAATATAATTACTACTAAAGATACCACTACAACCAGTATAACCTAAGATTTATTGTTCAGTGTTATTTAACCTGTGCTACAATTATTATCCAGAGGTTTCTGTAATACTACTACTACTGTAGGTAATTGCAAATACTAAGTACCATATCATTTTAATACTACCTATATTTAATGTGAGATAATAACAAAAACAATGTTTGTGTTTTGTTTATAGGCTTTAACTCTTAACTCGGTCATTCCATCTACAAACAGACTTTTTTATCTAGAATTTCATTTATTAATATTGCTTACTGAAACCACACTATGGTGAGTAAAATGATCTATTATTGTTTCCTACTTATTTTGTTTGTTTATTAAGACAAATATTCATTTTAATTTGTATTGGGTATCAAGAGTAAATTATAATAATCTAAATAGTTAAAATATAAAGCATTGCTAAAAGCCTATTTGACAGGTATATATAATGGGTCATTTTCCTAGGACATGTATTTTCATGTAACAAAAAAAAAATGTAAGATATTTAAATATTCATTCTTACTAAAATATGTATTAAATAAATAAAATATGTGACAAAAGTTTGTATTAAATATTTATTTTTAAATTTTAATCATTTAAAAATAAAAACTATTGAAAAAAAACTTGCAAAGGTATCTATTAGTTACTAGAATAGTGGTTTTCTACTGGTGTGCTGCAAGGTTTTGAAAGGTTCTTTTTAACAATTAATTTTATTATAATTATAATATTATAAAATATATAATATTCATTGTAGATAGTAGTTTACTATCACTATCCATTAAATTGTATGATATTATATAAAATAGAACTTAGAGTAATATGTATGATGTATCTATTTAAAAACAATACCAATATTTCCAGTATTTTAATATTAATGTTTATTATTTATTCGTTTGGTATTTATAAGAGTTATACATGTAGTACAAGCCCCCTCCCCAGTAATTGTTTCTATAAAAAACCAAATTTTTTAAAATGAATTGTTAATAACAACAAATGATGTAGTTTTTATAAAATCAACCATAATAAGGATGAAGATAAGTTTATTTTTTAGACTCTATTATTGTAAATAAATGATTAATGTTAGATCTTATCTTTTTTTTTTTATAAAATACAACCACAGATTATATAAAATGTTATATAATCTATGATACAATCTAACAAAAATATATATGTATTACAACTATTATATAGAAATTAACTGAAAATAAATAACAAACAAATAATATTTTCTAGTTAATATAGCTTTAAATGCCTTTAATAGTAAAAAAAATCCTTAAATGTCTTATATTCTTATAAATATAATGTTCATAATAATTATTTAAAATGTTATTCCATTATTAATAAAGAATAAACTTTTTTGTGGAAGATATCAAATAATATTTATAAACTAATATATATTTTTTTAATTTACAGGAATATAGATACAATACAAATATTTCTGATTATAAATATTCTGCATCAAATTTAATATTAACGAGACAACAGCGAGATTTTTATGAAATAAATGGATATTTAGTAATTCCTAAACTAGTTCCTGATTATTTGTTAGACAGATGCTGGTAATAGTATTTTATGAATTAAAGTGCTCTAATGTGTATTTAATAAGTTATAATATTATATTAATGCCTAATAATAATGTTATTTGTGAAATATTAGCAACCGATTTATAGACTTGTGTCATGGAAGAATTCCACGGAATGGAATAACAATGATGAAAGACATATCTCGCATGAAAGCAGGTGATCAAGGGGAATATTTATTTGGAAAAGCACAGGATATTCTTTGGGATGACGAATTTTATGAGTATGCTAGATTCCCTAAGGTATGAATCAAATAACAAGTTAGATAATCAGTTATTATGCTAATTTTTAATTAAACTTAGATGTTGGATTATATTGAAAGCTTTATTGGACCAAATGTTATGGCAATGCATTCAATGTTTATAAACAAACAACCAGATATTGGTACCAATAGTTCTCGCCATCCAGTTCATCAAGTAATAATAAATATTTTTGTATTTACAATTTTAGTTTATAGACTGTGTGTGGTAAAAAAGAATAAGTATAAATCACTACTTTTCAGTATAGAATAAGAGTAGTCTC